>NC_070594.1:18127805-18370305 GCF_027409825.1 Scomber japonicus | reverse complement strand
TGTGCTCAGTAGTTTAGGATTTCAGCAAAAATATACTGAATACATAATCTCATCAACCAAACTGTTCTTTAAAGTGTGAAACAATGAGTGGGACAGTAAGTTTATGCTTCAACAAAGAAATACAAGGTGTTTAACTTATCTTTCAATAACAGTCCAGCACACAATACACATAAGCAATCCTGATGTAATCCACCACTGAAATTCATTTAAATGTTTTGTGTACTGTAGGGATACAGCTTTCTTATTCTATTCAACTTGCATTTTGTTAAAAGTGAACCAGTAAACAAAAACAAGATACTTTCCCACTGCTTTCCTGTTTCAAAAAGGAGAGTGCTCGTTTCACTGAGCAGGCTTTGTCCATCCTGAGGGCTCTGTCCAGAGTGGTGGCTCTCTTTAGTGATGAGCAGGAGCAGCCAGCAGCTAAAAGAGCCCTGGAAGAGGCGCATTGTCCCAAAAACATCAACATTACCCTGGGAAAATGGAAACACCACAAGGTACTGTAACCCTAACCCTAACCCTAACCCCTTTTGGCACATACAGCGATTACCTCACCTTATTTTATATGTTGGTAATTGACTGACAGTTGCTACATCTATATGTAAATATATGCATGTTGTATATATTAGACTTAGTATTTAATTGGCTAAACCATATTGTAGTACACATGTAACCATATAGGATGTAATGATGAATGATGATGAATTATTTATGAGATCAGAAAAAATGTATATATTCATGTATTTGTTAGCAGTCATGTTGTTTAGCTACTCTACAAAAACTGTTTGGCTTAATCAAAAATGAACATTTTACATTTTCAATTCAAGTTTCATTGAACAGTATTTAACTAGTTAGTTATATGATTGACACTCATTGTTTTAAGGCTGTCTGTTTCAGCTGATACTAAGCTGTGATGTCTTCTACTAATTTATTTGAACAAAACTTCTGTATATTCTGACTATTAAAGGCAGAATGATTCACATTGACTTATGTGGGTATTTAAAAATGATGAATGATGGCACGCAGGTGGTCGAGTGGTTAGAGGGCATGCCATGTATGCAGCCGACCCCGGTTCGAATCCGGATCGGAGGTCCTTTGCTGCATGTCACACCCCCCTCTCTCTCCCGTGTTAAAAAATGATGTGTTGAGTCTAATATTCCCCTCCCACCCCCTAAGGGGATTTGACTTTAGGGGTAATCGATTATCTGTCTTATGTTAATATAGCCTTTCATGCTTATATATTTACGATGGTGTAAATCACAATAATCTAAATACCATCTTCACACACTCAATACTCACACACAGGCCACATATACCATACAACTGCTAACATCTTGCCTCTTTCTCCCCTATGTGCATATGTACTGCATGTTTGGGTGTGTGTGCATGTGTGTGTGTTGGGGTCTTAGTTGTTTAACTCAGCAGTCTACCACATGCTGTGTGAGGCTCTGGGCAGGAAGCTGACAGGAGAGGAGCGGTTTGCTGTACTGGCCCTCACTGCTGATCCTTCACTCTTAGCACCTGAAACCAAAGAACACTCCCTTGCAAGTAGGAGCTATATGTGTGTTTGTGTGTGTGTATTCTATTATGTTGTCCATCTACATATTATTGAGCATCAAGGCTTCATAAAAATGTTGTCAATACTGCCCCTGTCTTAACACTACATCTTATTCCTTCTTTACAGTGCACTTGACTGCGATAATCAGAGTATTAAAACATTACAAAATGCCTACTCTACCCATTTGATGTATGACATGAAAATAGAATATACGATTTGACACAAAGTTTGAAAAAATAATTACGGTAATACAAAAATCCTGATATTGTGTGAAATGTGTCACTCATTCCATTGTATTCCACAGTATCAACAATTTGGTATTTACTCACATCTTGATTTTCTCTCCTTTTACTGTTTTGCTTTGTCACTCCTTTAAGTGGATGTAGAGTCAAAGCCTCCAGAGAGCTGGAGAGACAGGCAGCCAACAATCAAGGAGGTCAAAGCAGTCACCATCCTGCAGGCTGGATTCAAAGGGCACTTGGTGCGAGCGATCCTTAAAGCCTCTAAACCTGGTAACCACACCCGTACACTCACACACACTGAAAATGTATTCATGTATTCATTCATTAAATCTTTTTAAAAACCAATTTGAAAAACTTCAATTGCTGACTTTTGATTAAGCAGTCTCATTAAAATCTTATTTCTTCTATGCTGCTCTATGCTTGAGTCTGCATCTGCATCACTTGGGGAGGCCAAAGTGGTTAAATAAGAGCAAAAAACCAACAAGAGGATACCTGCCATCATGCACATGTTATTATTTAGTGTCCAAAAAATACGAATGTACACAAAGAACACCTTCTGCTTCTTAAGTTGGCAGTTTGATTTAGCCTGATGGCATATATTGAGCCTCTGAGCAGAGCCACAAATATATATTGCCTCTGAGTAGAAGCACAAATATGTATTGATGAGACTGCCACTCTTACTAATAAGGCCTGACAGATGAGGGGTCACCACAGAGGGGAAACACACACACATATAGAAAATGCTCACATACATGAACACAACATTCCCGCATCAGCAGCCAAACCTTTCAATAGTGACAGCAAGTGAAAGATGGGGAAGGGAAGATATCGAAACGGTGGACACTTTGTGCGGAAGAATGAGCAATTAGATGGAGAGATTGAGCTGAGCACCTTTTCCTCTGTAAATGCATTTAGCCATGTTGCTTTGGAGTATTTTTCTTTTTGTTTCTTGTACTGTTTCAGTACCACGCATTCTCTTATGCAGCTCTGCACCTTTATGATAACCACTACTAGGGAAAACATTTTGTCAACTTTTAAGATTTTCTCAGATTCAATTAAATCTGTTTTAATATCCCTTTTTTCCCAGAAGCAGTTTTAGTTATCTCACCCTCAAGGTGCATCACTGCTTTCTGATTCCAGAGGAAACACTGGTGGTGACACTTTGCCCAGACATCCTCTATTTATTGCCTGGGCCGGAAGCTAACTGTGTCTTCTCCAGGCACAACACATGACACTGTCACCCTCTGAATAACTTCCACATATGGGAGTCAGAAACAGCTTCATTAATGCAGCACTTGCAAACAGTGCTGTACTATAGCTTCAATGGGATTTTGCCTAATTTTGTTATGGCTTGAGAATGTGGTTTGCGCATGCCAGACATCTACTGCATTTTTAAAAAATCCACATCATTATAAAACCCATCTGTTTGCAGCGCTAAAAATATTTCTGGTGGTTATGTGGACTCGCATGAGCACATGCACATGCACATACACACACATACACATACACACACACACACACACACACACACACACACACACACACATAGGCTGAACAGCTTGACGTCTATGAAATTGCCTTTCATGGCAAAGCAATTGAAATTTTATTAATTTACTAGTCAAAACACAAACTGCAACTTTCAGAGTGGCACTTACAGTAATGGCAAAACACCAGTCATATTTAAAAAAAAGAAAAGAAAAAAATATGTACTTTGAAAAGCCCTTTGTTAGAATTAAGAACTGGTATTTTCTTATTGTAGCAACAGAACAACTGATGTAGCACATCACAACTAAATTCCCCAATAAATCTGTCAATACCACGATATGCCTCAAACACCTTGCTGCACACTCCACATTTCTATACAATTCTCTTTCTCCTGCTCTTCTTTCCCTCTTTCCCTGTCTGTCTGTTGGCCCTCCTTGGTTATAAAGATGATAAGTCTTCATCTCTCAATAGCCTGCCTTGGCCCCTATAATGGCTGTATCAATTTGGAAAAGTGGCCATTTGAAAAGGAGAGCCAAGCACTAGGGAGAAAGGCAAAGACAGGAGGGTTGAGAGGAGGTGAGGACACCTATGCTACATTTCAGATGTGGAAACATCTATCATTCAACTGCCCCTTCAGAGATGGAGGTTTCATTTATATGAATGGGAACACACATACTGGCACACACGTATGCACAATCACATAGTACTACATCTTTTATTTAAAAAAAAAAGAAGGTCCTGTTGTTTCAGAAATGTTACCTGTCTGGTGAGATGAGTATAAAAGTTAATGTGAAAGTGTGAATAATCATTCTCCTATCACCTTTCACCGAATGAGGCAAAAATGCATTTATCAGTTTCTGCTTCCCACTCTGAACTAGGTCAGCAACAATAATTTTTTCATGTGTTTGACAGCAACATGGATTGTCTTTCATCTTTAATGGTGGCTGCTTTTCTCTGTGTGTGTGCATGTGTATGTTTGTGTCATCCAGGCACGAAGGAGAACCTCCACGCATCAAAGCTCCTTTGTGACATGTGGCCGAAGGTTGAATCTGATGCAGACAAATATGCTGCCTTCTTGCTATGGTAAATGAAGTCTAAATGGAATACATACTATGAGTAAAAAAACATTATTTTATTGTTGAGCACCTCACATCTCAGTTGCCTAACACATAATTTATTCATTCAAACCAATGTGATTATCTGAGACAATATGAAAGCACTCCCACTACAATACTGTGCCGATGCTATGTATATTGTATGGCATCCGTTTAGCCTCCCTGTTGTACAGCATGCCCAGAATCTGCTCCCTCTCCTAGTTGTGGCGGCCTGTGGCGGCCAGGCAGGGAGCATTTTCCACATTGTGTTCCATCTTTTCCCAGTGGTACCATCTGCTGTTTATCCTTTCCTCGTTCCAATCGGCTAGCAGCGTCTGCTGAATGACCCGCTGCCTGGGGAAGTATGTTTGTGCATGAGCCTTGAGAGCTCCGTCAATGTGTGTATGTATGGGTGGGGGTTTGCTGGGCGTTGTGAGCCTCGGAGCGTGACATCCACTTCAGTCAAAGTTCATGCTGGGATGTGAAGTGCATCGGCTTTCCTCCAATTTAGTCTTTTTTTTTGCTAGAATAACGATTTCTTAGTTAAGTTATTAAGTAATATAGTGTATGTTATCAGTCAATCATTTTTTGAGAAAAGATTTTTTTTCGTGGTCTTCTCTCTATATTTGTTTTTACTACTTAATTTTAAATTGAAGTTCCTAATAGTGCTCTCCGCTTCTGTGTTTCCTGCACAGGTATATCATTGACCACCCTGAGAGAAAAGCTGAGCTCTACCCCTGTCAGCAGGATGAATGGACCAGAATCACATTTAGTGATTACTCTGTCTCCCTTCCAGACACAGCCAACTCCTGGGTCTTGGTCTTCAGGTTAGAGAATTAACTCAAAGGTTAGGTTTGTCAGAGCCAACCTGGCTCTGAAAATCTGGGTGAATCCAGGTGTAAATTACTGATGTCCCCTTCTCATTTGCCTTTGAGCAATGTACTGTACACAACTGAGAAGTGAAGCTGACATTAGAAAGTGTTGATATTTTTGTAACATCAAATTTCAGAGTGTCAACAAAACAGACGATCTGATCTACCTGACATTATGGTCTGACCTTGGAATTTGAATTTGAACTCTGCTCTATGTTTTTGTGTGTGAAGAGAGGTGTTCCTGGTTCCAAAGGAAATGTTGCTGGTCCCAAAAGTGTACTCTCCAATCCCAAACTCTCTGCTGCATGTCATAAATAATGACACAGGAGAGGAGCTAGACATGGTCTTCAACAAAGTAGTTCCACATGTCTATCAACCCAATAAGGTCTGTGGATGCCATAAATTCTTGCTCTTCAAACCTCCATGTACTTAGCATTCAGTTAATCTGTTTTTAATAGGATTTGTATTATTTCACTGAAAAATGTCTTAACTTAAGAAGTGCTTCCTGTAAAACTGGATGCATACTTATTGACCTATTTGTGATAATAAAGAAGTCACATAGATATCATATGTATGTAAACCTTTCTGTATATCCTGTTCCAGCTTGGTTATACCTTTGTAGCAGAGGTAATCACACCTGAATCACCCCCTGCTGGTACCAAGTGGAGGATGCGCTTGATTGGCTCAAGGGAACCTCTTCCAAAACTGGCCCAAGAGACGCTTAACATGTTTTCTGTGAAGGAATTCCGGGATTATTACATTCCCAATGATAAAAACTTGATATGCCGGTAAGAGAAAGCATTATGAGGTCATTTGAATGGCCATCGTAGGGTTTATACTGATCAATTGGAAAGTTGTTGTTGCTGTTGGGACTGTTTCATAAAGATTGAATCTACAGTATATCACTGTTAGATGATTGATTAGAGGAAACAACATATGACAGTTGCCAAAGAGCCCATATTTCACTCAGCATAGTCTAAGTAATAGATGAATGTAGATGGTAATAACGTACTCTCAAGCAACCCTTAGATAAAGTGTTGACTTCCAACACAGGACAACAGGATACTCTGGGAGACTAACAGTACCCCAAATCATTTGAAATGTTTTCACAGTTACTCTGTGCAGGTGACAGCAGATGTCCTGGGAACAGTTCAGTTTCAGACATCCAAGCCAGATGTACTGATATGTCTGTCCATTCTGGACCAGGAGAGAGAGGTGGTCAGCAACACCGGGAAAGGCCATGTAGTGATTCCTGTGTTCAACTTCCTGGCCAACAAATGTGAGCATTAGGTTTGGGAAATAACTGATGACAGAAAAACTTCTTGCACTGTGGCAGAAGGTTTGTGGTGTCTGTGCTAACACTTCTCTTTACTCTTCATAAGTACATATACTCACACACATTAGACATCAGTGACCTTGAAAAGTGTTGTTCATAAAGGTTGTTTTACCAAAATCCCGAGCTTCGATCTTTTGCTTTTTGTCTCACAGACACTATTTTACATTCTCTTCCTCCTAGAATCCATTAACAGTCTATCTGCAAGGCTGGTAGAAAGCATGCTGCACAGACTCAGGCTAACATTTACTTAGTGTTTATCATCCTCCCCCCACTACCATATACCTAGACAAAAAGTGCAGTCAAAACTGGTTCAAACTAGTTTACTTAGTGTTTATCATCCTCCCCCCACTACCATATACCTTGAAGTTAGGCTTATGTGACGTTGTTAGTGAGCTGTGGTTCGAATTTTGGGTTAAAGGGACCTCAAAGTGACTATTTTTCAAGTAAGAGATATAATGTGGACTGTGGATTAGTTAATTTTATTACCTCACATCTATAATAATAAATATGGCCACAAATCATCTGGAAAATAATGGCAGACAATAGGACCACTACACACAAAGACTTTCAAACTCTTGAGTTTGCTTTTTGGTTTATGCTGCCATTGGTGACAAAAGCACAGATTACTGACCACTCTTGTCTTTTCTCAGACATAGGCATTCTGTAATATCTCTGTCTTTGTTACAGCCCCCGTTCGCTCAGCTGAAGAGAACCAGAAAGGATGCCCCACCCAGGACAAGGGAGTCAAGATAGTCGACGCTCTTCGGCAAAGAGATGGGGAGGACAGTGCGGCTGGGAAATCAAAGTCTTCGTCTGACCAGTACCAGCCTCCCACGGAGACGACGGTATCACTGACAACTGTCTGCGTGGTATCTGCTGTTGCTCAAACACTTGACTGATCTCACTTGTACACGCACACAAGCGTGCGTCTCACTTTATCTCTCTGTCTTTCTCACCCACTTGCTTTCTGCCTGTGTTCATATCAATTTTTCACTGCCAGATACACATAACGCCTTACTTGCAAGCATACACACACACTCACAGACACATGTACTTACACATACCCACACACGCATTCTCGGCAGACAAAACGTGAAAGAGGAGAGCAGCAGAAACTGGAGGGGTGGTATTGTTGTTACTGTCTGATTTATCAGCAGTTGTCAGAGAGCAGTGATTTGTGCGTGATTTATGAGTCATTCTGTCTCTATTGAAGACCCCCTATCTAACGTACGACAACGTATATAGTACATATTTTATATGTGTAGATTCATACTCTCACATACACACAAAAAACACACCATGCTCACAATAGACAGTTTACACAAGTCCATAAATTCTTGTTCTAAGTTTGAATTTGTTTTGCTGTGATGACTATCAGTGATACATCTCGAACAACAAGTCATTTTAATGTTCCCCAGGTAAAGGCATACTGCTCGTAAATAAGAACAATTAATCTGACATTTACAGCTGTGGATAGAGCAATTCTAAAACATGTTTCAAAAACATTGCCATACACCTGGGAAGATTTGTTTTTCAGCCACACCAGCAAAACAAAACAAGTTTTCAAAAATGTTACAATCTGGAAGCACTGGAAATTATAGAAAGAAAACCACAGCAGTGTAGCGGCATCAGTAGTAATGAGACAGATCATGTCAGATCCCATAGATCAGCAGCAGGCCAGAATAAACAGCTATTGATCAGGACTAAGAACATTGATCAAGACTTAGAGCACAGGGTTAGTGATTAAGGCGCTGCTTTGCACTGCAGGGACACAAAGAAGACATATATTGATGCTCTGTAATGGTGGATTACTGGTGAAGGCCCCTATAGTGGAATCTGTCTGGGATTTAAACACACATGTAAACACATGAAAAAACATGGCCTTTGGTTCTTCAGCTGAATGCATCTATTTAGCTTCTTGTAGATGTAAAAATTCAAAAACAATTTAAATGTTTATTTATGCCTTTTTTACAGAAAATCTCACCTTGAATTTTGTCTAAATTCTGTCTTTTCTGTTCACTGTGATGGATGTAGGCGTTACCAACATTGATATAATCTTGGCTAACAAGCCCTCTGCCTCCTCTCTCCCTTTGTGCCAAGCATGTGCTTCTGTCAAAGAGGGCAGAGCAACAGCAAAAACAAAATGTGCAATTCTTCTTTAAGATCTCTGAATCATCTGCACTTGCTCAGTTTGACAGCTGTATGTTCACCAAATAGCAAGCAAGCCATGTTGTCTTTGACTGTTTAGTGTTGTACAGTATGCTGCATGCCTTGCCGTGCTGTACGTCTCTCTTTGAAGTTACTGTATGTGTGTGTCTGTCTATCATGTGTTTAAACTGTAACTGTCTTTGTTTCACAGGGTCATAAATATGTGGTAAAGGCAGAAGTGCTTTATAAGAGCTGGGATTTGGATGAGTCTCAGCTGGCTTTTGTCCATATGCTCAGAGACTTGGAGAAGAATGAAATGAAAGGTACATACTTGAGTCACAAACTATCACTAACACCACATCTCAAAGTCAGCCACATTAAGTTGCACAGGGGAGAGCCAGGAAAGTCACTGTTTATATTTTTTAAATTAAAAAAATGACTGGTTAATTAAGTGAAGTAAATGTGAATCTTGATCTGAACATCAAAATTAATTCTATCAAGCCTACCAATAGTATACAAACTAAACTAGAATTATGTATGGTTCGATTACCCCCAAATTTCCATATAATGGGTCATGAGGTCATTTTAACTTTATGACTACATTTCAAATGTTTTTAGCATTTGAATACATTTCCTAATTTTCCCCAATATACCCTAATATGTTTTGTTTTGGGTTTGTTTTTGTTTGTTTTTGCACCGTTTATTTTAGTGTTGTGTGTGAAATGTGGCAGATACTCAGTAGGCAGTGTCAAGGGCCAAGGCAAATACTGTTTGTTCTTTGCTTCCGCTAGCCAGGAGCCTGTAATCACAAGCCTAATGAAAGCCAAATGAATGCAGCTGCTTTTGCAGATCATAGAGTGTGATTTCTTGTGTTCACTGGTCGCTGGCTGAGGCAATAATCCTGTCCTCCATCACCAACTCTGCCTCTCTGCCTTTAATCATTCTGCATAAATTCGATCGATTGAAAAATCAGGGTTTTGTAGAAATTGTGAGCGGATGAATTAATTACAGCATGGGTAGATGTCGATGTGAAAGAGGTGCTGCACGGGTGACCATTTGCATGATTGCCTGAAGAGAGAGGCCAGTCTGCTGTCATTGAATCTTCATTCTCCTTTTTTGTCTGTTGCTCCTGACTGTAGTCCCTGTACTTACCCATCCAGTTTGCATGGTATGAAGACTCTGTGTGCTTGTGTGGGAGGCATTCCTGAAATTAACAGGCTGAATAACCAGATAAGATGTATTGACTATAGAGAAACACAAACCTTTATTTATTTATTACAGTAATGGTCATATGTGAAGTAAACAGTAATGATTTGTTGCTGCTTATGTATGCTGTGTGCTCTTCTGCTCATTTGCTTGTGTTTTATGTGTATAGTTATACCATACAGTACGTTAAGGCTTTTACCAATGTATGACTGTGTTTGTCCATGTGTGTATGTATAGGCCAGTGTCCCCACAAACCTCTTGTGGTTTTCCAATAAGCTTGTGAAAGTGGGTCAATAGGAAGTCAAATGAAGTTGGCTCTTGCCCCCTGGTGCCCTGGGAAATATCTCAGCAGGAAAGTGAATTAATTTCACCCAGTTTAACTCTGTCTCAGTGGTGAGGCTGTGCCCTTGATCATGCTCCCTACATGCTACATGGATACACACGCACTACATGACACACCAAGCTTTGAAACTTCTTTAACAAGCTGTTTAACAAGCTTTACTCTAAATACTGTGCTGCACATGTTTAATGCATGCACATTAACACATCTCTGCTTTAATCCCCTGTATATACAGAACTGTTAAAGTAGTTAGCTGCCAGCAGTAGTTTTCATTCCCCTGCTAACCTCCTCAATATTTTCCATACTGTGTGGATAAGAGAACGCATTATAGTATATTTTGTATTTCAGGGATGAAGTTTGTCCAATACATGGCTCATTCTGAAGTTACAACACAGATTGATATTTAGATCCAATTTGAACATTGAATTTCTGTATAAATCAAGATGAGAGTTACTCAGTGAGCATGCAAAAAAAACTGTTCAGACAGAATGAAAGGGCGTCAGCTAAATGATGGATTATTGTGCCTCTCCATATCAGAGGAGTGAGACTCATAGTTAATGCTTTATCTAGGCTGGTGTTTGTGTCCGTTTTGACTATAAAGTGCAACAGTGCCATCTAGCACACATGCAACCACACAACACGTATAGTGTTGGCCAACTGTGACACACTCGCACTTCAGATGAGCTCTACTTGAGTATGAGCAGCTGAGGTTCATTTAGAGGATGAATGTATACACAAATTAATATGTGTGTTGTTGGCAAAGGAAGTGTTTCAGCCTTTCACATTATGCTGAAATTGATCAAAACAGGTGAGACTTAAATGTTAATTTCACACAAATGATCAGTGATAAGTGATCAGTTTTTTTTTGTTGTTTTTTTTAAAATAAAAGGCACTATTAAATGCCACTCACAGAAAATTCCTCCGAAAAATAGTAGTGATAAAAGTATCTAAACAATATAACATTATTAACACCATATTGCCAGAATTAATCACATAAGTGTACAGCAGACTTTGGCGATGATAGAAACCCTCTGTTTGCACTACGTAGTATCATCCACCACACCAAGCGACAGGCAGAAGTCTGACACACCCAAAGCCAACCGCAAAGGCGACAGTGACAAGGAGAAGGGGAAGCCAGCTGCCAGCTCCAAATCTGGCTCCAGGCTAGGAACGGTAATACACCACCACAGCACTGTGACACACAAGAACACCAGCATAATGTCAGCTGCAACTTTGAGGCTAATGTTATGTACAAGCATGTATTTCAATAGTTAGTTATTGAAGGATAATCTCTTATCACTGACTACCAGTGGCCAAGTGTACCTCTGAAAAGCTTACATCACATCGGCCAAATTGCATTTACAAATAATTATTCAGATTTCATTATCTTTTATTACAATTGATTGTTTTAATTGATCACAACGGACAATGTTATTAAAATGCTTCACATGAAAACCATTCAGAGAACAAGGTCATATTCAATATGTAGCATGCAGTCAAAAAAGAGGCCATGTAGTGCTTTTGTAATCTTTTTTCAATCTGTTTTCATGGTGTATTTCTCACTGTTGTAAGATAGTGGTACTTGCCAGGGAAAACTTAAAAATAGTAATATAAACCTGTTTGAGGCAAGTGTGTGGAGGCTCTTGAGTGGAGTACACACTTTCAACTTCTCTGCACAGATTCCCATCCAAACCATGTGTGATGAGATTGCTATTGAACTCAGTCGCAACACCTCTTTTATAACACTTTTAGTTTGTTACATCAGGGAGGTCAGCATTTACATTTTTGTTGACTCTGCTGTCAGACAACTCTATAATCTGCAAAACAAAGAGAGAAAGGCATCTGCTGTATCTCACAACTGCCAACATGACCTGTGTGTAGTTAGACTGCATAAAATACACTTGTCTTATAATATAATAAAGTATAATCTTGTGGTCTGTGATTCCCAGTATAATGATCCTTGTTTAGTAGTCAGAACCACTGCTGCTTGAAAAATCTCTTATCCTTGTAATAAATGCATTTTATTGTTCTCCACGCTACACGTCAAACCCTAAACACAATGAAATTTGAAAGGCAGATTTTCAGATTGGTCTTCAATAAATTTCCATTTTAAATAGTTTTTTCTCGTTTTGGCAGCAGCACAACAGTGATGGGGGTAGAGGACGTGATGATCTCCGAATAAATGAACTAAAAATGATGTATTATTACAGCATGTAAAAGTCCTGGCTGGCTGGCTGGCTGGCTGGCTGGCTGTATACCAGACTGTCTGGGAAGCTCATTGTAAGAGATATACTTATGATGCACTATGGTGCTGTGACCTTCAGCGTCTTTGAGTGTGCGAGCATGTTTTCCTCTCTGTGCTTTTGTGCAGAGCCTTGACCTGACCAAGGCCAACTGGACGCTGCGTGTGGTCGGTGACAAAAGCAAAGCAGAGAGCATTGTGGTGAAAAAGGACACAGAGAGAATAGACCAAATCAAGGCCGTTAAGAAAGCATGGGAAATGGCTGAGCCAGGCCGCTGTGCCAAGGTAACCCAGTAACTGTCCTTTGCATGAAGTGTTTCCAATATTTTTTCTATGTCCTTTAGAAATATGAAGGGCATGCTTCAGAAAATGTATAAATTAACTAAAGTTTACTTTGACATTTGCCCTCATCTACATTCAAACATACAGCATAGACAGAATGCGTTGCTGTCTTTTTAGGCTTTCCAGTCTCGTCTCAAGTTTCTTAACCAAGGCCAGAATCAAGGAAGTGATGAAGCTACAACTGATGATGCAGAAAGCAGAGAGCCTGGTACATTTTGTAAATACTCACAGGCGAATACACATATTATACATACAATACTTGGACACTTTCGTTTTGCATTATATGGTAATGAGGCTTTGTCTGATTGTTTTTTTTACAGCTGCTACCACACCTGGTCTTGACCCCTCTCTCTGTACATCCGAACAAAAGCTGAGTGATACCTCACAGTGTCATCCTCACATGGACTACACTTCCTTTATAAGGTACCTACTGATGTATTTCTCATTCTCCCTTGCTCTTTCTCATTCCTTCTCTTTCTGTTTCAGTCCGTTGCCCTCTATGTACCTCTCTGTAACAGTCCTTGGTTCAGCTTGTTCCAACAGATGAATACATATCTGTGTTTAGAGGCAAGAGATGGAGAAGAATATATAAACAGCCAAGACAGACTCGTCATTTTTTTTGTATTTTTCTAGCAGGCTATTTCTTTTTCCCTGTTAGGACAGTCCTGTGGGTAATATGCAGTATGCGGTCCAGTTGCCTAATGTAGTTGTTGAATCATTCTACTTTTCTAGCTTTGTGAGTCTGAAATAAGACTTAGCTGCAAGCCCTGACTGCACAAGGCAGTTGTGTGTGTGTGTGTGTGTGTGTGTGTGTGTGTGTGTGTGTATGTGTGTGTGTGTGTGTGTGTGTGTGTGTGTGTGTGTGTGTGTGTGTGTGTGTGTTCAGTATGCATGTTTGTCTGTGTTTGTGCTTAGTACTATATGTTGGTGGACATACAAGAATCATTTTCCTTGTCAGCAGTTGCTTGTGATTTCTTATGTGCATGACCTTTGCTACCATTGGTGCCGTCAATAGAAATGTAACAAGACTGTACACTTTCCCTGGCCTGAAAGGGCAATGTATGGACTCTTGAGGAAAGTAATATGTAGACATGCGATTGCAGGAAAAAAATGGGGATGCAGGGGGAGCATACTGTAGATATGCTTCTTGATCAAATATTGTTCATCCGCAGCCAGATGGAATCTAAATAATATTGTAAATAATGTATATGCATCAGTAAAAATATTAAACTAAAAATATTAGGAAAAGATTAACTTTCAACATTATTTTGACCCTTGCTAGCACCATGGCAACATCAGTCCACCACTTTGGTCTTGACTGAAATATCTATAAAATGAAAACAACTATTTAAGATATTGTCAGACATTTTGTAAGGACTTTTAAGATCCAGAGAAGATCATTCTTACTGACTCTGGTGATCCACTGACTTTTCCTCTAATGGCACCATGAGGTTGACATGTTTGGGTATGATACAGACACTCATGTCCCCCTCCAGATGAATTGTAAAAACTTTGGTGTTACAATGACCTTTCATCTAGTACTAAGATAAAGTCCAAATCTTAATGGTTGCTATACATTACACCAGCATATTAACATTGTCACTGTAAACATGTTGATAATAATCGTAATAATAACAACTTCAATTTAAATAGCGCCTTTAATGAGACCCAAGGATGCTTGGGCAAACACAACAAAGCCTGCTGACATTAGCATTTAGCTCAAAACACAGCTGTGCCTAAATATGGCCTCACAGATTTGCTAGCATGGCTATAGACTCTTAGTCTTAAACAGCCTTAAAGTCAAATGTGTTTTGCTCCACTTGGATGTTTGACTTTCACTGTGCAGACTTTGACCTTCATCTGCTGTAGAGGGAAAGTTTTACATATCCTGGAGTTTAACTCTTTACACATATGATACAACTTGTGTTCAGGAGTAAGAGCTTTGAAATACATTATATTTGCATATTCAAACATTCTATATTGTTAAATGATGAGGGGGATTAGAATTCTATAACAAGGTAATTGAAGTGGAAAAACCCAGATCAGACACAAATATTTATTCTGTTTTTACACCTTAAAACATGCTGGAGATCTTTAATGTAGTATTTTTTTTTTTTTTTTTTTTAAATTAAGGTCAAGGTATTTTATTATTAAGGGCAAATAAAATGAGCGCATCAAATGAGCAACAGCTTTCCATTGTTTTATGGAGCGCATTGCAATATAATTGTTTATAATGTAATATGTCAATGTCACCCTAATCCTTAGCTTCAGCAGTATTTTTATGACTTGTAACAGCTCCACTCAACATTGTAAAATATTTCATTGGCCATAGAATACCTATTCATTCTTCAATATGACTGCACAGTTAGAGTTTTCTGCTTGTGAGCATCTCAAGTGTCAACTTTTGACCTTTGTTAGTGAGTGTTCAGAAGGGAAGAGTCTCCCTCCACTTTGCCCTCGAGTCTCTCGTTGCTCTCCTCCTTTCCCTCACACCATCTCTGGTTCTCTCCTTCCATCTCTCCCTCTGTCCATCCCTCTCCATGATAAATGAGATGATATTTGGGTCTGTTAATTAGAGAGCTATTTCAGGACCCCAATGAGCTCGTCTCTCCAATGGGATGTGCCCCTCTCCCATCACCTCTCCATCCCCTCCTGCTGTGGGTGTGTGCATGTGCGTGTGTGTATATGTGTGTGTGCCAGCACGTGTGTCTGTGTCCAGCTGCTAATGGCTGCTGACACTGTGGCCTGCAATTCAAGCCAAGAGAAAGATCCTGAGGAGCAGTCTATTACCGAAGTCTGATTAGTCTGCAATACACCTCTGTCTCACAAAAGCGCACCGCAGGGCACATCATAGATTCACACACACACTCATGCATGCCATCTTTCCGGCATTTGCACACACACATTATTGCATGCAGTGAAAGAGGTTGAACAGGGCAATGTTCATTAACAGAATGAACTCCATCGCCACCTCTACTAGCCTCCCCTCTTCATTAAGGTCGGTTTATAGGAAGTACTGTTGGCAGGCTTATTTAGCACTTACAGTCTGTCTTCAAATTTCTTCCTCTGTGTTTGCACCTCAGATGGCTACCCGCAGTTGTTTCTATTTCTAAAACAAACACACACATTGACTGTCGCATTCATTTATTTCTGTCTTTCCGTCACTGTTGTTCTCCCTCTTCTTTGCACACACGCACAAATATTTTAGTTATACAATCAATTCTTAATCGAGAAATACCAGAATATGTTGTTTATAGCTAAAACTAAATCGACATCTCAGATGTAAATCTGAATGTACGACTTAGGGTATGAGATAAGGCAAGGGATTATATGTCCATCATATTATCAGCCTATCTCTGTATTTATCTGCCACATTTCCATTTTTATTTGTTCTGTCTATGTCAACATTATCATTCTATCTCACAGAATAGCCTGTAAAATTTGCAAGTATATAGAGTTTGATAAGATTTGCTGTAGCTGACAATATTTGATAATATCTGATTTCTTAAAATATTCGCTTCAGAATTTGGTTAAACATGTGGAACCACACAACAATGTGTATCAGAGAAAATCTTGAGCATTCATTATAAATAAACTGTTCAACATGACAGTCCTGGGTAAGGGATTATAAAGGACTATAAAGGAATGAAAGTGTTACAATAAATTGTGGTATGTATGTTTGTAAATTGTAACATGTTCTTGTGTATGTATGTAGACGGCAAAAGGATTTTTCAGCACTGATGGACTCACAGATCGAGGAGATCCAGCAGAGGGAGCGCTTAGAAAAGATCCAGACCTTCCGATTGGGGCGAGACAATGTGCTGGAGCACCGGAAACAGCAAGATCTCAATAGGAAGGAGCTAATGAGACAGCAATTAGAGATATATGAAAACATGCAGGTCAGTGGAGACAGAAACATTGTGAAATAATTATCAGTTCCAATTTTCAAAGTGAATGAGAGTCAGAAAGATTTGTTCTTTCCTTCTGGTTTTCCATCATTGTCTAACTTCTCTTTCTGATTCTCTTGTAACTTCCCCAGGCAGCCTTGTGGCAGCGCCGTAAGAAATTCCTTGATGCTTGTGAAGCATTTAGTAGCCGTCAGATGGCAGCCATAAAAAAGGAACAAGAAGAGAAACAAGCACTGGAGGAAGCCCAGCAGGCAGCTCAAGAAAAAACAGTCCCCACCTCTGCTGCCAATAAGCAGCCCAACAAAGGTGCCAAGAGTGCTAGCAAGAAGAAGTGATGCTTTTAGGCACAAATCTCCAATCTGACTTCTCTTCAGTGGTCACCTTTCAACAAGTCTGTTTGAACAAGAATCTTCATTTAATCACAACAGCATGGCCTGTACTTGATGGAACAACACCTGACCAAATGATTGTTACCATACTTGATTCAAAGGTGTAAGTTTCTATATATATGTAGCTTATATATGGTTTGCCTCTTACAAAGTGGTTTGACACTATAAAAAACCTATGAAAGTTAGGAGTCTAACACATTTTTTAAAGTTTAACTATACTTATTAGTTTAACTATTTATTAGTATAACTATAATACTTTTTTCTTCCAAAGACTCAAACTTTCACCATCTATTCACTGGATCCAATATTGAATGATATTTTCATCTATCATCTTTGTATTTATAACCTGCATTATCTTTCCCTAGGATATATCAAATAAAAAAATTACATTACAGATTGCCTGTGTGCAAACCATTTCCCCTTTCACTGTGTTGAGAATGTCAAGCCATCTCACTTGCCATGTATGGTTTTGACTTTTCAATGCCAAGCCATGCCTGATTATATTCTGCAAATCTTTTTTTCTTCTTTCTTGAAGGTCACTGTATTGACTATATGACTCAAGGCATGCTGGGTACAGTCAACCTCCCACAAGCTGAAGGGTGCTGATTGATTAGTTGATTGATATAATCTTACAAAAAAGAAAACCAAAAGGTTCAATTTCTACAAGACCAAGACAACGTGGTGTACATGGAAAATGCAACATAGGTAGGTGACAGATCTTTAAAACCAACACAGGTAGTTGTTGATGATAACAATCCCCAAGGTTGAAGTGAACATGTTTCCAAACAGATGGTTAGGTTTCTAACATATATATACAGCTGCAGATCAATCTGATGTTTTTTTTGTCAACTGAATGTAATATAGTACACTAAGTGCCCATTATCTTAGCTTAGTATTGGGAGTGCATCCCACAGAGAGAGTCAGCTGATCAGTTGAGGAATGGAAAACTAAATTGGAAATGAAAGGGAAGAGGGTGCCATCTAGTGGCTGTGGACGTTAATAAATTCTCATTACCATGCCTGCAGAATGCTGTTTTCAAGGTTGACAATAATGAATAGTTCAATTTTGTGCTGCTGCATGAAGGAAATTATCATTAGGCTGTGTGTGTGCATGTGTTAGAGTGTGCACACAAACGTGTGTACAAGACAGCAGGATGAGATAAATTATTTATGCCTGCTTGTATGTCTGTGCATGTGCATTCATCCTGCAGTAATCCACACGTGCACCAAGGCTTTTCTTCCCTGCTGCTAATAGTTTTATTATTTAAATATTTTCATTGTAGAAAATTATTCCCTTTCAAAATAATATTTGACCTAATTTAGTAATACACAAAATATGAACAAGATCTTACTTGAACAAGAACAACAGCAACAAATAATAGACTTAAGCAAACTTTACAATAATGTGTCCTTGTGTATACAGCATGAATGTGAAAACTGTAGCAGCACACAATGTTCAATATGAACTTACTCATCCAGTGTGCTCTACACACACTTAAAACATAGTGTATGCATGTATGTGTTGCACAGTGTTTCTTCTGCTCATAAAAGCATTCCACTGCTTTTTTGCTCAGTCTGTCAGGCATCATCTAGCCAACCACTATTTCTACCCTTGTAACTGCATGACAGAGCTAATCCTGAAAGCCTTGTTCCTGGCACAGAACATTCCCTCTTGTCTCCGCACTGTTCCTTCTCGCCAAATTCATTCCTCCTTTTTTTAAACATGATATGTTATTTGCTGTTTTCAGAACACCTAAAGCTCTCTGCCTCCTGTGTGCATGAGGTACAGTTGTTGGGAGTGAGGGTATGCACGTCATACCATCCTGATAGAGAGGGAGAGAGAGAGAGAGAGAGAGATCACCCGACACCTTAATTGGCAATGACGTTTGTGTATTAACATAGAGGCTGTTTGTTAATTGGCAGCTGTTGGCTGATGGTTTGATACAAATGTGTTGTGAGCGACAGAAGAACTCCAGTGTAACCTTGAACGAGTTGGCCATTGTGTGTGTCTCTGTGTTTGCGTGTGTGCATGTGACTTTTCACAACTAATAAGAAAATATTTGATTCATAAATGGACCCACATAGTCGGATGATGAAATTAAGTGAAACTAGATACACATTCTAAGTGGTGTGGAGACTGTGGTGCCTCTTTAATTCACTTTCCATTTTGGAGGCAATAATCCAAGAGTGGCTTAATCAAGTACTTTGCTGCTGCTTTTGTGAATGATGAAGGACATTCTAACTTTCAGGAAATCACTGTCTTTCCTCCTTTTCTGTGGGTATATCTCTATCAAACATATACCTCACACTGTTGTCTTTCAGTGAGGTGTGGTGCTATCAGATCTCAGCTGGATCTCAACAGCGGCAGGAGTCAAAGGTTCATTAAGTTTTTGGTGTCTTCTGCTCATCACTCAGTTTTTATTCAATATTTGATCAAGAGCAGCAGTTTGGGTTTAACAATCTCATTTAAGACAGGTGTAGCTCACCACACACCAGCAGAGTAACTTGATCTTTTATTGCATGTCTGGATGCAACCAAGAGCATATATATATGTATTAGTTCAATTTTATTTTTTAGTTGTTCTCTTGGACTGTCTTACAAAGTTAATGGTGCTACAGATACAGGGCTATGTCTTGAAGGAATAGTTCAACATTTAGGGAAATCTGCTTATTCGCTTTTCTGGTGAGAGTTAGATGAGAGGATTGATATTGGTCTCATATCTATGTTAAATACAGCCAGAAGGTGGTTAGTCTATCTTGGAAGCAGGGACAACAGCTACCTCAAAGGTTTTGGACTATGGTTTTGGTAAAAATTAAACAAGCTTTGGCAACGCTTGTAGGTGGATTTTTTTAATTGACAAAGCCCTTTGACAAAGTTTTACCCTGCCCCCATTCTTTATGCTAAGCTAAACCACACTAATTGTCTCCTGGCTATAGCTTCATACTTACCAGACAGATATTAGAGTGATATCAATCTTTTAATCTACCTCCTGGTAAGATAGTGAATAAGTGTATTTACCAAGATATTCAACCAATTATGCACACAAGGCACATATGTGTCAAAAACATACAGTACAGTCCCTTCAAGTCTCCAAGAGCCTCATTCTAGCTTTGTTCTTTTCACCTTTTCATCTACCTGTCTCTACCTTTCACAGGCATGTGCACTTCTCTGCACATCAGCAACCACACATACACATGCACTCAGAGTGATAGACACACTTCAGCTGACACGCAACAGATACAGTATCCTGTGGCTTATTGGCTCAACATGCAGCAGCATTGTCCCATGGTTGTTACTCTCTCCCTCTGGGAATGAATGTCTCTAGGCCTCAAAGCCTGCTATGCTGATAAAAGGAGGGAGCGAGAATAGAAGCTGGTGCTGCCGTGGCTAAAACTCAGCTCAAACAACATGGAGCCGAAAGGCCAAGCATTTATGATGATAGAACGATAGCAATGAAGGGGAAAAGGTGAGAGCTCACAGATTGACACCCAGCAGTTACTGCAGTAATCCAAACCCTCCTGTAATTCTCTCTCTACTGCACACACACACACACACACACACAAGCTGTAGCCAATGCTGGAGGCTGGACCGAACCCCAGACTTGCAGACACAGAAATGCTGACCTGGTTGCAACTTCATTCTTGTAAACCAAACTATTTCTCTCACCCTGCCTCTTCTTGCTTTGAATTCATTCTCTCTTCACTCTTCTTTGGCCCACCACCAGTAACAGCACCTCTCTCCTCAGCCAGCACAGCTAAGCTCTGCAGACACTGAGGTGGGGGGGGGGGGGTGAAAAAAAATCAAATAATGAGTTGGGAGTGGTTCACAAAAAAACTGCAACACTTCAGATTTGGCGCAGAGGGAATAGAGCGCTGAACACAAGGTCATCATCAAAGAGAAAAACAGAACCTGTCATCAAATTTAGGTGACAAGAGACCTATAGCGTTAAAAATCCTGTGTAAGAACGTGTTCTGCTGTAACTTATACAGATTAGCTTTCTTATCGTATATTCCTCATTTCCCTACAGTCCTCACTTATCAATGTCTACAAGATCCTCCCTCGACTAACAATTAATACTTAGTTAAGCTTAGTCTATTCCTATTTGAAGGTCAAACCAAGTCAATATTTAAGCAGAGGAACAGCATGTCAGTGTGGATCTGAATGAACTCTCTATGGTCCAGCTTTGTGTACATTTAAAGACTTGACAGTAACAGCAGAGACAGGTAAGTTGCCATTCAAAGCACAGGCCGTGATTGACAGCTGTCCCTCATTCAGTACATCACTACACAACTTTTACGATGGAGGGATTAAGGGATTGTGTGTATGTGTGGGTGCATTGCTTTGTGTGTGTGCATGTGTCTCAATACATACTGATCAAAGTTTGTTTTTGTATCCGAGCTGCCTTCTGGTAAATTTTAGACGTAACTGCATTCCCTGACAGTTACACTAACTACGACTGATATGAGGGGACTTCTGTGGGTGGCTGTTGTTGTGTGTGTAAAAGTTGCTCGTATCTGTAGTTAATCATAGAGAAGGAATTGTGGTAGTCAGGGTGCAGCTGATGTAACTTCTGATGTAACATCCTGTTGTGTCGCAGTCTGTCCAAAGTGTTTATTTCAAAAGATCTTTGGATAGTGCTTTTGATTGCCCCACATGTGGTTCTTTGTTTGTTTGTACCTGCACGCAAAGATAAAGCGGTTTATCCTACGTGTGCATGGTGTTAAGGTACAATTCTGTTTAGTGGAGCGCTAATCATTCATCATTTGATGTCGTCTCTTCAAAGCTGTGTCTCAACAGATATGTGGATGAAGGGCAGTAGCAGACTCAGGCTGTCTGAGGGGCAGAGGTGAAAAAATATAAAGGGCACCTGATACATTCAGTGGGCTTCCATCAGCAGAGAACAAAGACATAATGTTTAGTAAAGAGGGTGCTCCCCAATTAATATTAACATTTTATATAGTGACTCAGAATATGAGGAAAACAATGCCTGTATTTAAAAAGGATTTATTTTGCTTACATCTCTGTAATCAAATACAGGGAAAGTGTCACATTTTAAATGTTTATTCCTCAAACACATCTTTATAAAGAACATGGAACTAATAATATTTACAGAATTAGCTGTTTTGAACAGTGTAGCATTTATTCTGTCAGCAGTGCTTCTCAAAAGGTTCTCTTTCAGATTTCATCACAGTATACGTTTTTAAAATGTTGTAACCTGCCGAGGCAGAGGTTTAAGTTCCGCTGTGCAGCCATCCCAATTGCTAAAGGCTAATGCAAATGTACCTTTATCTCTCTCATCTCTTTCTTTGCTGCCTCTAGCTGCATTTTGCGGATCCCTTTGTATTGTCTTCAATTTTCTGTCTGTTCTTGGCATTCTGTAATCATAGGGTAACTCAATGCTAATCTCCCTCTCGACAAGTGCAAGTTAATCCAAGCTAAAGGGTTTAAACACATTTGAATAAAGAACACTCTAATGATTTCCTTTAAAGATGGGACTGTATCACAACATTGATTTCCAGTTTGTACCGATTGAGTTTTTAAAAAAGTATACCATATGCATCTAGCACTACTATCCATGTAGCATATTGTTTAGCATGTTAGAGAACTTTGGACAGACCAACATAGAAAATACAGTCTACATGCATTAATAATGCATCATTGATACAATTTAATCATCATTAAATCATACATTAATATTAATTGCAAAAAAGTGTTGCTATGTGACCTATACCTCTCACTGCACTGACCCAAAGACAATAGAACAATCTAAAGGTGGTGTGACTCAGTATACTAGTGAATAGGACTGTACCAAAATCAACTGAATGGAATAATGTCAGCCACAACCACACAATGTTTTAAGGGTGCTTTATTTTCCTAATGGTCAACCTACATAAACTAAACATTGATCTCCATGAATGCCAGTTCCATCTTGAGGGCATCTAATAGGGCAACCTATCAGTAACTTCACTATATTTTTTCTTTCTTTAAAATGGCACCCTATATGTCATTTTCCCACCTTTTTTCACCAGAAGGGTGCTCATACAGAACCTCAAGGTCACCCTATTACCACAGCAATTCATGGAGAACTGCTTTACACCTTGTGGAGTACTTAACAGGGCACTATTCACATTTTCTTCCACTGTCACATAAAGAAGTCCTCTGTAAGGCACTTCATCCTGGTTTACTTGTAATTAAGATAGCAATTATAGAACTTTAGTATGTTCTCTTGTTTGTGTGGGCACCTTGGAGGACATTTCACCATGTTTGCTCTGCTGTGGGGGCACCTTAGAGTGCACTTTCACAGGATGATACACACAATTACTTTAAATAGCATCACAGCCATTGCTTGAATCATGACCTTGCCTTGAGTGTGTGTGATTGTGTGAGTGGAGACAGGTGTGCTGGAGTCAGAGCAGAGCCCCACCAGCTGCAACCTGTTCCATAATCAAGACCTCTACTCATACTTAGCCTTGACAGATCATAGCCTCCGCTCAGTCAGTTTATGCTTCAAGCCATTTCTCCAGCATTTATCCTGTTATCTAGTTGTTGCTTATTTTCTTGGTCCAACCCTGTTTCCTGTTTCCTGCAGTCCCATCTGCTCTGGCTCCCATCCCTGTCTCCTGTTCCCCACAGTCCTGTCTGCTCTGTCTCCTCCTCCATCCCTGTTCTGAATTCTTAGTCTACTCTGCTTTCCCCTCCAGGGATTCTACTATGGACCTGGACCTTGTCCCAGTTTGCCCCAGCCCCGGGTTCTGGGCTACCAGCCTCAACCCTAACCTGATGTTCCCAGCTTCCCACACCCCTGTCCCCCCACTTGTGTCTGCACTTAGGTTTATTTGCTTTGTCCAATGTAACAATAAAGTCTGGCACAACAACATGAACCTAGCAGACATTTACCTACTCAAACTGCCATATACTTATGATGATTTTGGTGCATTAAGGGATATTTCCCTTGACGAAGAATCAGACTTCTTTCCGGTCCTCACTGTGATCTGAAAGCAGGACCCTGAGTATGCCCAGGAAGTGGCTATTTACTGGAAATTTGATGGCAGCTCTGTTCCTTATCTTGCTCCTCCCAAGCCTCTTATTCCAGCATCCAATATTTCCCTGTTCCTCCCAGCTCCTCTCTGGAACAGCAGAGAAGCCATGCCAACTAGCTCCAAGCCTGTGTATTATGTGACTGGCCCCTGGCTAGGGGGTATCTGGCTTGCTGGCCATCAAGCTGTCAGCTCCATCAATGTCCTGCAGCAGTCAGCTGTCTCTGTCGACCTTCAGCCTCTTGGCCACCCTTTTAAGTGGCTGCATCTACACCTCAGCCCTCAAGTTTTCTGCCTTTAGCATCTCTGTTGACCTCCACAGCTGTCCCGCCAACATTGTCAACCTCTAAAGGGTCTGGCCTCCATCATTGACCCTCCTCAGAGTGGCCATGCCCACGTCATTGGCAGTCCTGTTTACATAGTTGATCTCCAGAGCTATTCTGCCCATCCTGCTTTCTGGTCACCGTCCGTTCATCTATCCTGTCTTCCAGTCATGGTTTCAAGCCCCGAGGCCATCTGCTTGAGGGTCCTTGCTTTGCTTCTATTCTGTCCTTGGCCCATCACCTGAGCTCTCCTGCCCTGCTCATCTCCAGTGTCCAAGTTGTCTATCATCTTGTCAGCCCTAGCCCCAAGTTCCGAGGTACCAGTCCAAGCTTCCCTAGGCCTGTATTATATTTTCCTTGCCTTAAAATAAATACTTTGGGAGTGCCCTAGTGGTTGAGTGGTTAGAGCACATGCCACATAATCGCAGCGTCCCTGGTTCGAATCTGGTCAGGGACCTATGCTGCAGTTCATTCCCCGCTCTCTCTCCCTGCTTCTTGTCGGCATATGCTGTATTCACATGGAATCAGGCAAATGGCAGACGGCAAACCGAATGTTATTTTAGTGGACGAGAGAAGGACGGTAAAACTTGGGCGAGGCCGGCAAAGATCCCGTCGACGGCAACGGCAAACGGCAATGCCATTCAAAGTTAAAATATTTGAACTTTTACTGTGTTCCACCACGGAATTCAGTACCGGATGTGACGTTATGGCATATCTGGAACCAAAACATCCTGCCAAATGTATTTACTGCATATGTATTGCTATGATAATAACACTAAATAATACACAAGAATATATTTTTTATATTTTATTTTATTTACTGTAAACAATACAACAATATGAAACATGTCACGTGGGTTTCGTTTTGCCGTTGTGCCGTTCCATTGGACTGCTTGTTTTTCCATTCCATCCAGCAGATGTCTCCCGTCTCCCGTCTCCCGTCTGCCGTTTGCCTGATTCTATGTGAATGCAGCATTACTGTGTAAATAAAGGCAAAAATCCCCAAAATACATCATTAAAAAAATAATTATCTCTTTTTCCTCACCATGTGTCTTCACTTGGGTTTACCTGCTCTGCCCTACGCCCCCTCCCACACAGTAGAACTAAGAGGTATCAGGTTGCCAATAACACAGGAGTGTCATCTCCCTTTATTGGATTGTAGAATAGCCTTTGCAAATCATGGGGGATAATTGAGCCATCAGAGGCTTTAAGGATACAGAACAAGAGTCGTTCAGTATGACGGCTCACTATTACACCACTGTGATCCTTGAGAAAAAATAATTTGAGTTTCTTCAGAGTCCTCTTTAAGTAGGCTGAATTTCACAGCACCTCTTTGTTTTGCGCCACATTCCCCTTTTATTTTAATATATATTAGTTTAGATGGGGCTAAGCAGGTAGAGTGGGCTATCCACTAATCCCAGACTCCTCCTGTCCACATGTTAAAGTGTCCTTAAGCAAAAGTGTGAACCCAGATTGCTCTCAAATGCCAAGCTGGTGTCTGGCATGGTAGCTTGCCACCATGTGTGTGTGTGAATGGGAGAATAAGAGGCAAAATGTAGCACTTTTGATATGAAGGTGCTTTCAAAGCAAGGTAATGATTCTTAACAGACTTTCACCTTTATTGTGTGGACAGAAAGGAATCAATGTGTGGCCACACACCAGTTCAGCAACAGCGACATGGTCATGGTGAAGTGCTGATTTGATAAAGTGCAAATTGATTAGAGTTGAAACCAACAGGGGGTGGCTGTACAAGGGAATCATCGATAACCTGTCCTGTGCTCAGCATTGATTATTGCTATCTTGGGTAACAGGACAGGAGACCTCTTTCTCTGTCTCTCTGTCTCTCTGTCTCTCTCTCTCTCTCTCTCTCTCTCTCTCTCTCTCTCTCTCTCTCTCTCTCTCTCTCTCTCTCTCTCTCTCTCTCTCTGCCACTCACTCACTCACTCACTCACTCACACACACACACACAATTTTTGCCTCATTTCCCTTGCATTAATATGCATATGAATGTGCATTAGGGTTAGTGATACTTTTTGAATTCAGTCAATACAAGAGAATGAATTGGGTCCCTGTCTGACCTACTACCAGGGAAATCATTGTAGCGTTTGATTGACTGGTATTGGTTTTCCCCTCTGCTCCTTAAAAGGGCTTGGAACAGCCAGTAGTAGTGGTCTCGTCTCACTGAGTCAGTGACATTGAACTGAGGACAAAGTGGTATTCACCTCCCATGTCTCTTTCTTCAAACTCTGGATGACTGGTTTAAGTAAACTTAATTTTGGCGGCATGCCGACTGCAGCCTCTGTCTAAGAATCCTGTCCTCCCAGAGGTCCTGTGTCACTGCAATGCTAACACTGGCAATGCCCTTTCCTTTAATAGTGGCATCCATCTGATCCACTGTATGTATGTGTGTGTTTGTGTGTGTGTATGTGTGTTCGGGTGGGGGGTGTTTGTGTGTTGATGGTCAGCTTATCGTTTTGGTTGATTATTGGAACTGATACCAGCTGTGCCACACCAAATACAGACAAGTTTTGTCACATCCATCCCCTGAGCTGTTTGCACAAACACACACACACACACACACACACACACACACACACACACACACACACACACACACACACACACACCACAGACTGCAAGTTAAGTCATTTTCTGGCCTGTTTGGGATTTATGACCTTATGACCTTGAAGCTTAATCAAATAACATGACCTAACTGTTCGCTTGGTGGGGACAAATCTCTTCTATTTGTGAAAAAAAATGAGGTGCGATGCCAGGATGATAAACTTTCTCTGGAATTAGCTGAAGGTTTTTGATTGGGAACGCTATGGGTGTGATGAAGGCTTTATGGTGTTTTCAATTTCTCCACCCCCATCTCCTCATCTCTTTTATCCTTCCATCAATATTTATAAGCCTCTCTGTAACCATAAGGATTTGAGGTTTGGGACTGTGTGAAGGGATATTTACAGATGTATCTCTAAGCTTTCTTACCTTTCACATGTGACATATTTACCTGTGTATTTGGAGGGGGAATGCTTGACATTGAAACCATCCTCATATTTAACCAGGCAGAGACAATCAAGTGTTCCCTTAAAGGCAGCGGCTCATTAACTTGCAACCCCTCTGGGGCTGCTGTGCATTTATGCGTGTGTATCTCTCTCCCTCTCTTTCTTCAATGTATATTGTCTGTATTTGTGTTAGCTTGGTATGTTTCCTTTTCCCCTACTGACTATTTAGTTGGTGTGAAGGTTCTTGTGACTAAACAACTTGTCTTCTGCTCATTACTTTTAATCACATGGACCTACTTGTGTGTGTGTGTGTGTGTGTGTGTGTGTGTGAGAGAGAGAGAGAGAGAGAGAGAGAGAGAGAGAGAGAGAGAGAGAAAGAGAGATATGATGATACTGTACGTCCTCTCACTTGTTAGTCATGTTAGTGCTCTACCACATTTACTTGTTGGATAAGGACACAGCGGTTGCATGCCGCAGGGAGGCTTTAGGGTTGTAAGCTCTAAACTCAGGTGTGCTATGATTCGCTTGATTAACTGCAGCTGCCGGTGAGGGCAGAAGGTCCTTGTCCCTCCAGTCCTTCTGCATGACAGGCAGACTCCCCAAATCTTTGTAACCTACTGTTGTCCCCTGTGTCCCTCTGGGTTTTTCACTTCCTCCAGACAGCATAGGGACTCTGCTGCGATAGGGGTCAAACAGGGCTGACTGTGATGCTGAGCTCTGAGGCTGCACAGTGTGGTGCTGGGGGTGGATCATTCATAAGTGTTTGAGAGTGTGACAAGGTCTGTAGCTGTTGGGTCATCTGTGAGAGTTTAAGTGGGTAAAATCCATTAGAGGTGAATTGTCTATGTGTAAGGACACTTATTTTTAGTGCATATTTGATTTTTAAATGTAGAGTTACTCCATCAATGGACAGAGTATTTTAGCTGTTTACATTACTTCATTTTAGCAATATCATGATACCATTCCTTAGAAACATTTATAACACATTTTCTTGAATCCAATACAATGCAAATGTAAGCAGAGTAAAGGTATTGTATTAAGATCAAGGTACATGTGTGCTGCATAGATGTATGTACATGGTGTATGTATGTACATGGTTGATGCATATTCATAATCTTTATGCAAACATCTGTGTAATGCATGCAAATTTCCTTAGAGTAGGCGCTTCACTTCATTCTGCAAACTGCAGTCCAACAACACACTTTCCCCTCCACTGTATCTTTATGTGTGTCTTTATGAAGAAGAAGTAGTAAAAAAAAAAAAAATAGATTGAGTGCATTTTGATTCTGTGTTGTAATAGAGGAGCTCAGCATTGCCTGAGCCAGATGTGTGCCACCAGTGATGTATGTTTAAGACTTTTGACTGAAGCCAGTGGGCATAACATGAATGCACTAGCTGCTTGATACAGTCTGTCATAGTTGCCATGGCTCATATCCGAGCTCATCCAGCCTCACCTCTGACCTGGTATTAACACTGGATTAGCTCTCTGCTCATGTGCATGAAAGCTAATAGATCAGTATGTACTCAATTTGCATATTTCCCAGGGTTGTTGTGTTGAATGATAATACATGGATAATGGGAGGGGCTACAGAGGCAGGGTGTTCTGCACTGATGTAGGTGTTGGTCCACACACAGTTGTCCCTAAGAATGGAGTATGTGCTGTAGAATATAGTTCAACCTGCAAGAAATTAAACTGACTTTATGAGATTAAAAGACGTCCATACACTACAGAAATACAAACCTGGACTGAAAGGATAGACTCACATTTTTAAAGTCTGTCTTCAGGCTGTCAAGACAAATCTATTTTAGTATTCATTTGGGGGACATGAATATTGTTTTAAGACGAACTTGAAAAATTGAGAACCTATCCGTTAACTGTCATGTGATCTCTTAAAAAGGTTGTGCATGTGTTCATGTTTAGCAAGTAAAAACAAAAAACACAATGAGTCAGGTCACACAAGGTGGAGCCAGATTATAGACAGTATGGGCTACTTTAATGTGTTTCTACAGCACACTGTTGCTGCTAGCATTTTCAGTAACATATAAATAATAACCCTAATCCTACAATCCCAATTTGTCTTTACATGGGATTTCCACCTCTTGTTTTACGGCCCTCTTTCTTTCCTTTCTGTCCTGCTCTCCTTGCACTTTGCCCCTTCATAAAAAAAAGAACAAAAAAAAAACAACCCTCTAATACAGCGCTGGCTCAGTGGAAAGCCTTATCAAAGAGCACAAACACAGCAGTCAGACTCTAAATACAACACACACACATACATACAATACAGCTAGATGAATGGCCTGGCCACAACACAATGGTGCTAAATTAAATCACTGATGTCAGACTCGCCAAAGGCCCTCCCCTCCCACATCACTCACTCACTCACACACATGCAAGGATTGACTAATAAGGACCTCTTTGTTTGCCTGCGTAATGTATTCTAGATCAGGCATATCAGTTGGGTTTGGAAGGTGTGTGTGGTCAATTTCAGTTCATTATGCAAATCAGTATTGCAACAATTGTTCTTAAGCCACCATGATACGGATTACTGAATTAATAATTTGCTTTATATCTTTTTGTGTCCTTTTTATTCAATAGCATCTTCATTTCCTTGATGCATCCTTTACATCAGCTGTGTCTCAACAAAGGACAGCTTACGTGGAAACACATAGAGACTGGCACATATAATCAGCATGCATTATCACAATATGTCATCTTGGCGTCCATAGAAATGCCCTTTTTTGGACTTTTCTCCACTTTAGGACTGAGTTGGCATCAGGTGTTGTTAGCAGTAGCGCAAACACAGCTATTACTTCCGCTGCTGCACCCCTGTGCCTGCTGCCGGCGGGCACCTGTCGAAGATGAGCGTGTTAGCAAACAGCTCAAACAGGTGGCAACGTCAGTGTCACTCAAGCATGAGCAGCCTCAGCTGAGCTTGTCAAGGCTGGTACTTCCATCTGTGACCTTACAAACACACAAAGCTGCACTGAGGTTCTGAACTCATCTCGCTTAAGCTCTTTGGGGAAACATAACCGGTGATAAAGTTGTCTTGAGTGGTAGATCTTTATTGTAGCAGCCGCTGATAGATCACTGTCTGTCAGTCCTGAAAGAACACCATGATGCGGACCACTGAGATGATGAGGTTTATTTGGACACGCATGTTTGTTTGTTCTTTAGACTCTTAAGGGCCATTTTGAGCTCATGGCCTTAGCATAGTGTTGTTGCTGGCGGGGTGTATGGAGGTTTTGAATTTGGAGAGGTCTTATAAATATATATAGCTATATATATATATATATAAAGTCTAGTTGGATGCATGCATTGATCCATGTAGTGAATTTATCATAATTACTATCCTCAGGCTTAATGTTCAGTAGAACATCACAACCAATTAGAGTGTATTTTTATTATTTTGTGATGCTGCCCATATTCAGTGTGTCCTGGAACCCATCTTATATTGGGAAAGAGGCTTGGTTCACCCTCAACAAGTCTATCAAAGGTTTTACACCGATATAGAGAGTGATTCACACTTACAATCTGACCCACAGCAACTTAGAGTCACCAAGTAACTAGTCTTTGGACTGTGAGAGGAAACTGGACACAATGAAAACCTGAACTAACAAATGCTAATTAACTACATCACTTCAACGTATCTGCTACAGTATATTGCAAATAATTTAAAATAATTTGAGGATAATTCAAACATAGATGTCCCGAGCTGAAGCACAGCGTTCTGCAAGATAATTAAATCCTAATTTAATGCTTTCATGGTGAGAACAGTTTTTAATTTTAAGGATTTATACCCCAGTATTAGGTGAAAAGCAGAAGATAAAATTGCATAATTGAAATCTTGCCCCCCCCCCCCCCACCACCACCACTTCCACCCACATCCACCCAAAGACTGGCACATGCAAACAAAGTCACGTCAATTATCAGGTTAGTTTTATTTATATAGCCCAAATTTACAAATTTGCCTTGAAGTACTTTTGTACAGCTCTGCATAGCGTATGACACCCTCTGTCCTTATATTAACCCTCAGTTAGGATAAGGATTCTCATGGCTGGATGAACTCCTGAAGGTCTGACTTTTGACATTTGATGTGTTGCACCAGTTAAGATGACACCAGTTAAGTTCAGTTAAGCATCACAGTTAAGGTCAGGGAGGGACATGTAAGGTCACCTCTGGGCTTTTTCCATTCAAACCCCTCCTCACTACCTCCTCATTGTTAAGTATTACTCCTGCATGAGGTTGCACTTGCAGCTGTGGAGGGGAGGGTTTCGCATATTCAGGGGGAGGGTGTAAATAACAGGTAAAGTGTGGGACTCCACCATAAGCAGGAAACAGCCATCACCATGGATACAGATAGACACATTGCGTCAAAAGGCATTGCTTGGTTTCATCTCCTAAATAAAGAAACCAAATTAGCACACATAGTACTGTATCCTGTAATATACCTACATATGATCTGTTCTTTTTAAAATGGATGCTCTGGACATACAAGTACAAATGAGTTTCTGGACAAAGTGATACATTTCCTTCACTTAATCTTTTCCTTTTTTCCCCATCATGAAAATTACATTATAAGAAAAATGTGGCAGGCACGTGGTGTTTTACCCCCCCTCCCCAATTCTACATTGTGGCACCGCAAGATTTTATGGTGCACTTCCACTATCCACTGTGGTTTGTTATGGCCTTTAATATGGCGAGGCTTCAACGCAAGCTCTCAAACAGAGGCGGAGTGGATAGAACGAGGGGTTGTGTAGTGGAAGGAAAAGGATTGAGCCCCTGTCGGTCTGTTTGTCTGCTTTTCTCTTTCCATACACAGTCACACTGCTGCAGCATCCCAACATCACCAGCATCACCAGGTGCAGTGGAGCAAAACCTACTATGTGTGCGTGGGAGAGAGGGATGGGAGGGGGGCGTTGTCGCTGGGGGCAGATGAAAGGAGGAGAGAGAGAGAGAGAAAGAGAAAGAGAGAGAGAGAGAGAGATGGTAAGGTGGCGGGATTTGTGTTGAAGCCTCTGCTCTGTCAGACATGCGCAAGAGCTGCAGCAGGGGAGGGAGGGAAGCAGAGAGGAAGAGCGGAGCCACCGAGACGCAGTGGGGCACAGCACGGACTCCGAGCAAATTACACCGACGCACCAACATCTCAGCGGCCGTCTACAAATTCACACGCCAAGAGGCAACCTGTGCAGTGCGGGCAGAGCCTTCCAGCATGGAGACTGCGCTAAAAAACAAGCATTAAAATGTGAGATTTACAGAGGAAATCAGAAGAGAGAGAGAGAGAGAGAGACAGAGAGCGAGAGAGAGAGAGAGAGAGAGCGCGCGCGTGTGCGTGTGTGTGTGTGTGTATGAGAGAGAGAGAAAGTGGCTATCCCCTTTATCTTTTGCGGGTGATCTCAAATTCTGTGCTCTGCAGTCTTAAAATGAAGAAGTTCAACATCAGGAAGGTGCTGGACGGCTTGAAGGAGGCGTCCTCCTCCACCCCGTCTGTCCATGTGGGGCCACAGGAGAACCATCTGATCCAGGAGACCCTTCAGTCCGACCATTTCCAGCTCTGCAAGGTGGGCGAGACTGATGATTTTATTATATAGCTGTATTCATCACGGCTAACCCTTTCCGCATGTAGTCCTTTTATTCTTATTATGCACAGTTTGCAGTGCACTTATCCCATCCCAGGATACAGCAGGTGCAAGTGGGCTCCGTTCACACAGTAAATTAATGAATTGGTAAACCATTTTACTCCGTAGTCTTTTAAATTAAAACGAACACCTGCTGGCTGAAGGTCTATTTACCCTTTGGCAAAATGTCCTTTTTTCTAGAAAGGCAATCATTAAAGCGCTCTGTGCCTTCCCAAAGCATGGTACACACAGCCTATACCTAGATAACTACACTGCGCATACTGTATGGCGAGTGCGCTCTGTCGACAGGACAATAAACATTAGTAAGTTCCAATATGGTTACATGTTCTGCTTGGTAATTGTCAATGTAGTGGCTTAAACCATCTAGTTATTTCGGGTATGATAGTAGAAGGTATTACCCCTGTGTTAAATGCCACCGTTTTCTCTATGTGCGCTTGGCATGAACTGTTACATCGAGGGGTTGGGCCAAACTGATCCCTTCTTGCATAATCTGCTGGGTTTGGATTAGTAAAAGGGTGATTTCTGGTTGATGTTTGGTTTGGTTTGTGTGTGCGTGTGTGTTCCCTTTTTGCATTGTCTTTTTTCCTTGCAGTGTTCATCCCCTTCTTCCTCATCCATATTTATCCATCTCTCCTCTCATACACACACACACACACCTCACACTTATCTCTCTCACCCTCTCCTTACACACACACACACACACACACACACACACACACACACACACACACACACACACACACACCACTTTAGAGGACATCACATTGACTTACATTCATATCCTGAAGACTTATCCTGAACCATAACCACTTCTTGCCTAATGCTAAACCTTACCCTAACCTTAACATAACATTAACTAACCTTAACTTAGAACCAAGTCTTCACCCTAAAATGAAAGATTTACATTAAGGGATCTTGTTTTTTTTTCCTCCATAATGGAGGCAAGTCCCCACAACATGACTGTGCAAACAGATGTATGTCTCCACACAAGGAATAACTGGACCAGTCACACACACAGACACACACACTCACTACTTTGCCCCCAGATCATTGATGCATTGGGGACTGATGGTGCCTGAAGTGGGGGCCTGTTTGAAAAAAAAAGAAAAAAGATCTGACCTTCCTTTTCTGAATTGGCCACAACAATGGATGGGGTTAATAAACCCTCATGCAATTTACATGCTGTGTGTGCTACATCTTAGTCCCCTGTAATGTTAAATCTGGATTTCCCCTGTGTGCCCTACGCTCATATTGATTTACCCCACACATGAACTTGCAAGGCTGTAACAGAATTGTATGTGATTTCCCGCAAAGGTTTTTATTTGTACATTTGAATTGTAAATGATAGTATCCTTGTTAAATGTTGGCTTTTCCTTGTGGGGCATTGTGCAGAAAACACGACCTTTCGGTCAGCTGCTACAATATACCAATTGTCTGCATCTTGTTTAACATGGAGAGGTCTCGGTTATCTACTGGAAGTTAACATCATGGCAGAGTAATATGATTATTGTTGTTGTTTATTCAGAGGAACACCAACATAATCTAGGGTAGAGTTGCTGTACGGTTCACCTTACTAAACTGCAATCATCTTAAAAGTTGACAGAGGGAATAAGGTATAAAGAAAAGAAACTATTAGAAAACAAGATGGCATAATCAAGAGTTGAGTCTACACAACTAAGGGCTTGGGGGACATTGTAGTCTACTGACTAGAAGAGAGATTGCAGGTTTGATTTCTACATCAGCCTAAATATGTCAATCAACAGCCAGACATCCTAATGAAGTATCTGTGAACAAGACTTTAACCTCCCTCCTTCACCGTCGCTGTCTGTCTGGACAGGAGCTTGCTGTAGTGTTTCTCTGAGAGAAAGGCAGGTGTCTCTGCTGCACTGAGTGCTTCTTATGTAACGTGCTTTAGCCTTCTGCCGCTAAGCAAACAAATCCAACAGCCCACCACCGGCTGACTGATGCCATAAAGCTTCAGACACACACACACGCACACACACACACATACATATATACAGAGGGTGGACAAAAAAAACAGCTCACAGTACGATGCACTCCAGTCGAAGGCTCTGCAACAAATCATTACCAAATACTCCTTATTGGTGTGTTTTCTGTGTATTTCATTTTCTAGACTTGAGTGTAATCACGACCTCATGTGGGAGGCAGGCAGAGAAAGAAAAATGGGTTAAAAAAGAGAGAAATGTGAGAGAAGAAATCTCAAAATGGGCCTGTGATTATAAAAGGATCCTTAATAGCAAAGCCAAATACCAAGTCTATCACGAAGAACAGGGTACCCATGCATAGAGAGACCATTTCTTCCTCTCTCTTTCATTTTCTCTTGTTTGTGAAATTTCAGACTTTACATTTGTTTCATAACACTTTTCCGCATCCATCTGTGCCATTTGTTTACCAAAATCAGGTGTGTGACATCCTTTGACAAAACAACACCCTTTCTGTGAAATGCAAATTGATATCCTCTCTAACACATTCTCTTTCTCCATCTCCCGGTGGGTCTCCCAGACTGTCCGTCATGGCTTCCCATATCAGCCATCATCCATGGCTTTCGACCCGGTGCAGAAGATACTGGCCATTGGCACCCAGAGAGGAGCTCTCAGATTGTATCCTTTTAGTTGTCAATGAGCTGTTAGAGGTTACTGTGTCTTGTGGCAGCTCATTTGGGCCCTGCATCCCATGGAGGCAGCAGCAGGTAAGAGAACAGATGTTTGAACTTCTGTAGTTAGATGCTGATGTGCATTGGTGGGTTGTTAGTATATTTTAAAAAGTGTGCTGAAGTGTTAATAGCAGCATTCCCTGGTTGCCAGTTTGAGCTCTGAATGTGCTTGTGAGCTAATACAATCTTACATTTGTCTTTAACTTCAAATCGAAATTCTAGGTGTGGTAATATGATAATATTATTCTTAAACAAAGGCCTAATTAGGTACTGCTTACACTGACCTTGCTCGATTATTGCCTACGTGAAAAGCCTGCATTTATATATTGAAGAACGTGCTGCCATTCACTTTTAGAAGTAGCTCGCTGAGGTAGCGTTCATCGGCTTCCTTGCAATAAGAGGACGTTTACATAAACAGGGACAACAGCTTGCAATGAAATGGCACCGCAGGGAGTCGTATAGTTTCAGAGAACGCCCGCGAGCTGGCCTGTGTCAGGCTGCTTTAACAGGTCCTCCTTGTGTTCTCCTGCCTGTCCAACAACCTTTGCCAGCTCATTACGGTGTGATGAAGAGCTGCCCGCTTGGCTGTCCCTCGTTCCTACCTGCTGGCAGCTAGCTTTGTGACTCAGGCTCAGTTCACCTGCACTGGAAAGGTGAGGACATAAACAGAGCTACTCGCAGACAAAGGAGGGTGAGGCGGCAGATTTGTGATTATCAGACGATGGCCCATTTAACTTTTTTAATATGTTCTTATTCAAATCAGAGTGAGAGAGTCAGAGAAAATAAAATCCATCACTTTTTCTCGAGATGACTGAATGTTCCTGAAGGTTCAACTGAAACTGCATGACTTTCTTCATCCAAAGCAGAGCAGATTAGGTCAGTGGTATGCATGCATTAGAGGAAAGGAGAATCCCTGCACTGGTAGAAATACTATGATGTAGGAAATGTTGAATAATCTTAATGGGGCTCATGTCTTGCTGGCTGGTACATTACTACTGTGAGCTCCAGACTGTCTAAAATCATGGCATGAAAGAACCAATCAGCTTAGAGATTCTCTCCCTCAGACTATTCAGAGTTTGGGTGAAATGATCTTGTCAGATGGTTTCTGCTGGCTGAAACTGGTCACTTTGAAATGGAACATAGGAATCTCTCTTGTGTTTGAGTGATGTGGATCTGATAGTCTTATCAGAGTCAAGGGAAGGTGAATTGGGAGTCATCTATCTATTCTTCGGTGCCGTTCTCTTCCCCTGTCATTTGCTGTTTAGTCAACCTTGTTTCTTTATCTGATGACAATGATACCTGCGTGGCACAGATGACGGGAGCATAACAGAGATTTCATGATTCATATTTTTTTGATGTTGCTGTGCTGCAGCTTGCAGATGTTTTTTGATGTGTTGTAAGTTTTGGAAAGTTGCAAGTTGGTTTATGTAGAACTCCTGCACTCAGTTAGTAGCTACTGGTGGCTGTTGGTGTCTTTGCATGTTGGTGTCTATGTGTGCTTGCTTGACTTGTGGGCCTGCCAGGACATTTGGCTTCTCTCCTCTCCTATAGAGGATTACAAGAAGTGGTGGATCAAGGGCCTCAGCCTGGCAGCGTGGCAGAGGACTGAGAATTACAGCAGGAACAGGACGGGTGTCTGTGGATGTGTACATGTGTTCAAGGGAAAATGCGTGTATGTGTTTAAATGTGCCCGAATCCTCTGAGGAGACAGCTGATCCCTCCAGCCATAAAGCCAATCATTTCTGTGATCCCCCCCAAAACTGTCCTGTGTTTGATGCCTGCCACTGACTCTGCTGCTGCGTCCACTGTCCAGCTGGGAAGATGGCAATGTCTCTTTGGTGTTGTCCGGAGGAGGGAAAGAGGGGAATGGAGATAGAGGTTGGCGGGAAAGCCAGTGGAGAGAAGAGGCCGATAGATGAGGTGGAGCAGTGAAAGAGAATAGATAGGAAAGAATGAGAGAGGCAGGTTATCCCCTGCTTCAGGATCTAATAGCCAAGAATAGAATCCTTATTGATCTGTGTGTGGTAATGCAGTGAGACAGATATGCCACACACACACACACACACACACACACACACACACACACACACACACACACACACACACACACACACGGCTCTCAATTGTTTTCTGCAGAATATCTCATTGGCAAAGAGCTTTTTCAAAATAAATTGTAAGCATTTAAAAACAGGTTTAGCTGTGTAAGCAGTCCATGCACATTAGCTATCCACTGGATTTGCAATGTGGTTTCAGAAAGTAAGCAGAAATACATTGTTAAATGCTGAATGAAAGAAGCAGTTTTGGTTTTGGTTGTTATGACAAAATGTTTGTGATAACAGTTAGGATTACAGGTATTAGATGGAACCTTTGTTATGTCCTTGTTCTGTAACCAGTCAACTAGTTTAACCCAACACAACATTTTCGGTCTTTAATTTATTGGTGGTGGTGGTTTGATAGTATCATAGGTGGTGATATTTTGAACCTTCATTCCAGTTAAACATGACCATGCAAAAAAAAAAAAAAGGGGGGCATTCAACCGAGCATACAGCGCAATGGGTTATATATTAATGGGTTAATATTCCACATCCTGCCTAAACATTAAGTGTGAAATTCTTAAGCAGAAAGAAATGTAATCCATCCACCCCATCAGCAACCTGAAGGGGCATTATAGACCCTCACATTTTTGAGTACTAACTGAATTGGGTCTCTAAAATTGAGTATCAGAAACAGTGTTGAGAATTGTTGTTTAATAATTGGTTAGGTCACAACATGTCTTATTCTTGGGTCAGATATGTTCTATTTTAAATCATAAAATATGGAAAATTTGCTCATTTACAACTGTGTTTTAATCAGGCAAAATTCTATTATGGCTGCTTGTGTTGCAAAACATATTTATTCCTCTAATTACAGAAAAATTTCTTATTGGCACTAGATTTGAAACATTTCAACAATACTCAGCCCCAGTAATGTGTAGCCTTAATAACCAGCTTTCCAGTTTTTGGGTAGGATCCATCATGGATGTAAACAAACACTTTAAAAAAATAGAAAACACAAATAGTCTATATGTATGTATTTTTATGTGTGTGTTTGCTGGGTGGTTACAGGAATGATGGTAGCACTATAACTCAAAGACTCCCTGTGAGCCGGCAAGACTCAGATCAATAGATCAAATTGTCACTTCATGCTCTGCCAGATTATCTCATTGGCAGGCGCAGGACATCATAGGACTCACACATACAAATAGAGGCAGACACACGCACACTCACACACAGTTATTATTTCAGAGAGACGTGAGGAGGTGGCAGAGGTAACACACACAAATAGGCCTTCACATATATGAACACACACACACACACAAGCATATAATGGTAGCTGACTTTTACAAGTGTTAGTGAATGGGCACACGCAAATACTGTATGTTTACTGACATACACAGTGGGGCAAACGTTTGCACATGCAGGCGGACACTGTGGCATACATGTTTGCTGAGACAACTTTGTTCACACACATTCACAAACAGACACAGTAACCGCTGTGACTGGCAGCAGTAGCCCTGTGCAGCTTTTGGTCGTAGCACAGATTGAATATGACATATCTTCATCATTAATCTTCGTTGTGATTCACTCAGTAACTGTGCTACCCTGCAAGCTTTGTCTGCAGCCAGAGGAGAACCTTACTGAGCCATAACTGTGCTGATTGGAGTGCTGCATGGGAACAATTGAAATGTTAAAATAGAAAACGTAGCCTAGCATGTAAAAGAAGGGTTTCTTTTGGTGTATTACCCACAAGTAAAAGTGTCCAAATGGTAGCTTACATTCTCCAGAGAGCTTCACACTGCGTGTACATGCATATTTCTCTTTGTGAATAAACTTTGATTGTAAATTTCCTTGTACTTCAATGTATGTATGGAATATCCATTTGACTCTAATGTGATATAGGTTCTTGTTTGACAGAGCAGTTCACAGATGCTTCAAGCAGCACGCTGTCTCTATGTATTTCATATGTTTGTGATGATGATAATGGATGTTGATTGTAATTAGCGATAAGCCTCAACTCTCCAGCTTCTCTCTGCGTGTCTTCAGTGTATTCAGAGAAAGCGGGTTAGTAAATGGTGAGAAAGTGTTTTGTGTCAAGCTCCCTTTCCAGTTTATTGCCTAAAGAGTGTGGGAGCTTCTTTTCCGGTCACAGATCATTTGTTTATTCATTTATTCCTCTATCTGTTTTGTTGCATCTTTATTCTCTTCCCCTCTTTTGCTTGTTGCTCATTGGTGTTGCCACTTGCAAGCTAATTCTTTGAGATGGCACTCCATAGTGCAGACCGGGCCTGGGGTTGTGTGTGTGTGTGTGTGTGTGTGTGTCTGTGTGTGTTTTTGTCATCATTCAGTTATGCAATGTGCTGAAACTTGGCACATCAAAGCTGACTAAAACAACAACAGTCTTATCAATGGACTTAAACTGCAGCTGCTGTCACTATGCTATATGTATGAGTGTATGGTCATACATATGTGCTGATACAATACTGTCCCCATTTTATACTGCTAGTAATCTTCCATTTGTACTCCTGTGTTAATGTGTTGGAAAATAAATTCCTGTGTCATTCCTGTTACCGTGCTTAGTGTGTTAGCTAGCTAAAGCATATAGGGGATTGGGGAAGAGGGGAAGAGTTATCCAAAAAAATCAAGTAGGATTAGTATCGTATCCCTCCCAGTTGACCTTATTTTACTTTTCATACAATTGAGACAAGGATTGGAGGGGGGTGGGGGGTTGGAATAGCTTGAAATAAAGCTACCCACCCTTATGTCTGATGACAGAATTTGGTGAATGCATGTGTATTTGAGTGCACAGGGCTGTTGGTTGGGTTGGGTTGGGTTGGGTTGGGGGGAGGGGGGCGGGGTCAGCTTGTGTCTGCCACATGTTTTTTTTGTTGTTTTTTTAATGGTCAAAAGTAGAGTCTGCAGCGAGGTCATTGGAGGGCTGCTGAGATGTGGCTTTCATGTCAGTCCAGTTCATGTCAACTTTACAACTTTACGGGAACAAAGAATGTGTGTATTCCTGAAAATGTTCGTGCACTGTAGTGAAGTACTCTTAATCAAAGACCCCTTGTGTACCGGGTTTCATCTTTCAAGCTCTCCAAAAGCACTCAGCATCCTCTGTTCTATCGGTTCTTAGAAATGGAAAACAAATTTTGCTGCATCAGAGTTACAACAGTGTGGTTGCTGCCACTCTCTGTCCAATATCCTGACAGTGTGTCCTGCTTAAGACCTTTAGCCTTGACAAGCACCAATGGGATTTGGATGATTAAAGTTTTGCTCCTGTGTTGCCTTTCTTCAATAATTTACTGTACATTTAACTATAACTTTTATGCCTCTTGCCCCCTGTCCCTTATCTCTGCCTGTTTCTGTCCTGCCAGATATGATATTCAAGTGTGTATGTGTCTGCATGTTCAAGTGAGACATATAACCTTCAAGGGTAGTGATGTTTTACTGACTCACTAATGAGAAAGTTCAGATGAGAGTCAAATGGATTTTTGTCAGGAAGAAAATTCCACACACATGCACACACACATGCACAATAACACATCCAAGCACATACAGTCTTTCTCCCCCCAGTGAGTCATCACAATTCAGATATTTCTGTTCGCTGGAAAGCAATGATTTGTGGAAGACAAAATATTTTGATGACCTGAAGCCTAACAGTGAGGTCTGCTGTCGGGGATCAATACTAATATTGTCTAGAACTGAGTTGTTTCTTTGTAAATTATGATATTCATAGAAAGATATATTTAATAGCTGTTAAGGTTTGATACAGCAGGAACAAATTCATTTCTGTTCATTTTTATTTCATAGGGTACTATAGAAAAATAATAGAAAACTGGCTGTTGAACAGTGTATATGTGCGTGTGATATAGAGCAGCAATGCCTGAGAGGTCACCAACCTGTGCACTAATTATTCCCAACAGACGGCAGGCAACGCTTGAGTGGCTCATCGTAAATACACAGTGACATGTGGGCTGGAGAGAATAAATGGGTAAAGATTTGTACACATACACTTTGAGGGCGTACCTAGTGCACTGTTGGCTTTATTCTGACTGCTTGTACACTGCCTGGCCAAAAAAAAAGTCGCCACCAAAAAAAAGTCACACACTCTAATATTTCGTTGGACAGTCTTTAGCTTTGATTACGGCACACATTCACTGTGGCATTGTTTTGATAACCTTCTGCAATGTCACAAGATTTATTTCTGTCCAGTGTTGCATTAATTTTTCACCAAGATCTTGTATTGATGATGGGAGAGTCGAACCACTGTGCAAAGCCTTCTCCAGCACATCCCAAAGATTCTCAGTGGGGTTAAGGTCTGGACTCTGTGGTGGCCAATCCATGTGTGAAAATGATGTCTCATGCTCCCTGAACCACTCTTTCACAATTTGAGCCTGATGAATCATGGTATTGTCATCTTGAATATGCCCGTGCCATCAGGGAAGAAAAAATCCATTGATGGAATAACCTGGTCATTCAGTATATTCAGGTAGTCAGCTGACCTCATTCTTTGGGCAAATAATTTTGCTGAACCTAGACCTGACCAACTGCAGCAACCCCAGATCATAGCACTGCCCCCACAGGCTTGTACAGTAGGCACCAGGCATGATGGGTGCATCACTTCATCTGCCTCTCTTCTTATCCTGATGCGCCCATCACTCTGGAACAGGGTAAATCTGGACTCATCAGACCACATGACCTTCTTCCATTGTTCCAGAGTCCAATCTTTATGCTCCGTAGAAAATTTAAGCCTTTTTTTCTTAAGGCTACACAGCTGTTCAGTCCCAATCCATTGAGTTCCCTTCGCATTGTGCATGCTCTTACTTTCCCTATTAAACATAGCCCTGAGTTCTAATGTTGTTTTTGAAACGTTTGGTGAAATCAAATCGCAGAAAAAACAACAGTAGAACTCAGGGCTATGTTTTTAAGCTGTAGTTGGTAACTTTGAGGAGAGAGAGGACTTAGCATCAAATTTGAAGAAGTACAACTTTCGGTAGTTTTGTCCTCGCTGATGGTTGTTGCCGCGCCATCACTTTCTCTACGCTCCTGAAGCTGCTCTCGGAGATATGAGCTTGACCGAGCTGACCGAGGCTTTGCGCAGTGGTCCGACTCTCCCATCATACCATCTCCATACATACATGATCTTGGTGAAAAATGTATGCAACACTGGACGGAAATAAATCTTGTGACATTGCAGAAGCTTATTGGAACAATGCCCCAGCGAATGTGTGCCGTAATCAAAACTAAAGGCGGTCCAACGAAAAATTAGAGTGTGTGACCTTTTTTTGGTGGCAACTTTTTTTTTTGGCCAGTGTATATGGTAAATAATCAGAATACAGAATCAGAAACAGGTTTATTTTCACCTACGAGGAATTTGCTTTGGTCTGATGATGCATAACAATATACATATTGTAAGGACAAAAACAGACAAGTGCTGCAAAATACAAGAAAGATAAAACAAATTGAAAATAGAAAACATGAAAAAGTATTGTAAGAAATGAGTATATGTCTGGAATGTGCAAAAGTTCACAGTATGAAGTATGAGGATATGTGCAATACAGAATATGTGTAAGATGATAGCAGAAGCAAGCTTGTGACAGGAGGGTCGCTGGTTCAATCCCCCACACTGGCAGGATAAATTTGCCCTTGAGCATTGGCTTTGATGGGCTGAACTTCTTCAGCTGCTGCAGGAATTACATCCTCTGATAAGCCTTCTTGGTGCAGTCACTGATGTTCAGCTCCCGCTTGAGGTGTTGAAAATGATGGTTCCTAGGAAGCAGAAGGATTCAACAATGTCGACTAGGCATTCACACAGGGTGATGGGGGTTGAGGGGGGCTGGATTCTTTGCGAAGTCAACAACCTTCTCCACTGTCAGAGCCTTGAGCTCTGCCATCTGCATATGGACTGTTTCCCCAGCTTAGAGAAAGGTAGAGCTTGTCCTGCAGCAGAGCTGGGACAATGGTGTTAAAGGCGGTGCTGAAATCCATAAACAGGATTCTTGCATAGTTTCATGCAGAGTCCAGGTGCTGGACGATGAAGTGGAAATAAAAGATTACTGCATCATCCACCAGACCTCCGTGATGGTTTTGAAGTGGGACAGTACAAGCTTCTTAAAATACTTCATTATTACATAGGTCAGGGCGACAGTAGTAGAGATGCACCGATTGATTGACCTCCGATCAAAAAAGGCTGGTTTTCAGTGGATCAGCCATGACCAGGGGCCGGCTCCCGTCAGTCGACATCAGCTGTTGAAGTTTCTCAAAGTACAGTTATTAAGCATCTCTCACCACCTTGCACCACTTGTATTAAGACTCTTTAAATGGGTCCCTGTCCCCAGTCCTAAACTCCTCCTTTCCTCCTTAGCTCTCTGAGTTTAGCTGTGAAGCAGGGTTTGTCATTGTTGCAACTAACCCTGGTGAATGATGGTACACTCACAAAAGCTAATGTATGATGTCACAGCCTCTGTGTACTCATCCAGATTATTGGTAGTAGTCCTGAAAATATACCAGTCAACACAGTCCAAGCATCTGTGAAGATCCTCCATAACTTCATGGGTTCACCTCTCCTCATAACAGGTTAAGAGAGTTTTAATTTCTGCCTGTACGCGGGATCCAGGTGGACTATGACTATGAGTGTCCCAGTGCAGCTCAGGGGATTGTGTGATAGGCACTGTTGATTGCAGTGGAAAAGTGAGCTGAAATGTTGTCCTCTCTGGTCAGGTATTTAATCAGCTGATGATATTTAGGGAGAGTCTGGGTTCATCTGCTCCACACACAATACAGACGGCAAGCATGCACTTTGCCACTTGTACATGGGCATGCAGTAGAATATAAACACCAACCAGAATGAATGAAGTGAACTCACAGGGGGCGTAGAAGGTTTTACAGTTGATGAGAAGAGTTTCCAGAACAGGAGAAAAGTGCTGCAGCATCACTGTCACATCTTTACACCAGCCGCTGTTACATAATTTGGCCAGGCAAATTATACAGTGTTTGCAGCTCTGGAATTGCTTGTCATAATGTTTTGATGCGCTAATTATATAGCATTAATTGAAATTAAATTGATCGATGCTGCAGTCATGTAGGCATCGTTTATAGATCTGTAATCCTGTCAGAGGGGAAAAGTTTTGAGAATGGAGAGGCTTTGAATTGCATTGATTGATTTGGTGTTGGAGGTGGGGAAGCATGCATATCAGACCAATTTGTGACAACTGATGGTGAACACGAGAAATGTCCGCTTTGAGCAGTGGACATACTCAATCAAGGCACCTTGGGAATATTAAAAAGCATAGGGACAGATACTGTGGGTGCCCAGTCACCTATTGTGAGGTGTGCATGGGAGACGAAAGCATAAATTGTACTGATAATGGTGGTGATTTTTTTGAACCTCTTTATATGGTGTGCAGTATTTGTGCAAATAGACTAGCTGTCCTCCTTGGCCTTAATGACAGTGACAAACAGGGACATGCAGGGCTGTTACACTGTTAGGATTTATGACAATCATGCACCTACTGTACTGATTTTCACTCATATTAGTCCTGGTCAATATTCTACTGTAACATGGCTCTTATGAACAAAGGGTCTGACCACTCTCTAGTCCCTCTACCACAGAGGTCAATCATTGTCAAGAGTCAAGTTTCCAAAGTGAATGAGCCTGTGCACTCAATTGAATTTGTCTGGTGTCATTGTGCATAGTGTATTATTTGAGAGTTATGATATGTGTCCATTAAAATGAGGCAACACTACTGTATGGGTTCTATCGATTACAAATTGTGGTTGATTTAAAAGTCTGAGGATTTCATTACCATGACATTTTCTTGCACTCCTTGAAGATTCAAAGCTTGTACTTTTGTGAACATATAAACAGTAATACTTTTTCAACTGTCGAAACTAAAGTGATCCAAATTGCCCTTTGTCAATAAATAAGGCTGTGTTGGGCAAACTGCTGAGATGAAGTTGTTGTTTGGTACTTGCTTTGAGTAGATTATGTCATGTACTTATAGCTCTTGCCTGCCCACTCATATAAATAACACGCAATCATACTACATGTTGTAAATTCGAGTCTTGGTGGAATGTCACTGTCATGGATCAAATCATACATGACAGTGACCGAGAGCTAGCCCTTGGAGATCAATTTAAATGCACTTTAGAGGTTGAATGAGAATGTGATGCTTTTCAGTTACCTTCAGTATACACAGTGTGAGCTCAGGGATTGCTGAGAAGTGACATCTGTTCTATAAGCACGTGTCCGTCCACAGGTTTAGGACAGAAAGCTTTCTATGTCTCCTCTCCTGCTGCTTAAGAAGATAGTCAAAATACAAAAGACAACCAATACAAACTGTTCAGTATACATTTAGAATTTACTAAAATAACTAATGCAAGAAAATGTTTTTGTGTACTGACTCAAAGAAGCCGCCGTCACTGGATGAAAATGCTGCATTTGCAGCTTAGGAGATAAAAAGTGTGTTGTTGTTGAAGTGTGGAAGTGTGGCAGGGTTTAGTCTAACTTCTGCTGTCAGGTTGGCACGGTCCCTGTGGTGCTTGTAAGGGGACTGGCTTACAGAATCCTGTGAAGCACAAAGATGTTTGTCGTCTTGCTTTTCTCCCTGTCCTTCATGTGACCTCTAGGTCTATATAGGGCCTCACTGCAGAAATAACTGTGAAGTAGTCCTCCCTGTTTTCATTTTCTTTCTCCTACTTCATCTGCTGTTGTACTGCATTTTGCTTTTTTTGAATCTTGTTTTTGTAATTCATATTCCCAGCGATGTAATTGTTTAGTTGTTCTAGGATTGTAGGATTTTTGTAATGGGATTTACAGATTTTTTTTGTGCCCTTGGTTCCCTTCTGATTTTCTGCAGCTCATTATTTTTTATCTTGCTACTATAGGTAATCTTCCTCTCTGTCTCCGGAGGCTCAGTGCTCTCCCAATTTTAATGTTTCATATATTTTCTTATCATTTGCCTTTATAACCTTCTACTCTTCTAAGTGTCCCTCCCAAAAATACAGAGGCATGTGTGGCAAGAGGTTGTTCATATTTTAAATGATGTTACATGCACTTCATGCTGTAACCACTGTGATAATTAGCCATCACGTGTCATAGATTTTATTATTAATGTGCTGCTTTATGCCACAAGGTTTTTTAATCTGATCATATATTCTATCAGAGGAATTTTTAGTTGTGTAGCTATTATAATGTGCTATGTTAATTGCTTATGCTCTACAGACTGTAAATCCTGATCATTGGTGAAACATAGGCTATTGAACTGGCCCTTTCCCATTGGCTGGTGTGGTTACTTTTGAACTCTTGAATGACATCATCTTGTAACAAAGGCTAGTCAATAGTTTAATCTGCTGAAACCCTTACTCCCCTGCCTCTAAATCCTCTTGTCTTGTTTTCTGTTTCCTAGCTGTATGTGGCTACTTTAAGTCAAGTGGTTAGAAGATATTGTGCACTACTTAGTGTTTTAAACAAAAACGATATAAGTGGTTTAATCCTTAGAAGCCCACATATTATCATGCCAAACCTTCAGTCCAACAGTCTATAACCCAAAGATATTCAATTGATCATTACATGAAACAGAGAAAAGTAGCAACATTTTCACATTCACATTTTAGGACCTGCAACCATCAAATGTCAGGCATGCTTCTTTGATAAACAACTAAATGATTAATCTATTATTAAAATTGTTGTTGCTTAATTTTTAGTAGATTGACTAATTGATTAATGGACTAATTGTTTCAGCATTAATTACACATTGGCACAACAAATTAGTGGCAGGCTTCATTAGCTTTCCAGTCTGCACCATTACCTCAGAAGTGAGCCGTTTCTCTGTGCTCATCAGGAAGTTGTTTTTAGTGTAGTTTGGTGTGATATCGTTATGCTATTTGATACTGTGACAGTCTGGTATTGTAGTCCTGTACTAGGTCGGGATAGAAGATCGTACTATTGTGACAACCCTTTTCAAAGCAGCTATATGTTTGTAGTATAACAGGTAGGTTAAGAGAGCAAGACAGTTCTTGTATGCAGGTGTGTAGGTGTGCAGGCGACAAACCGTGAGCACCTAATGGCCATGGGCTGTGTAAATGGTTGGTTATGACCTTAGTAAAATCTAGACTGTCTGTCTCTGTCATCAAGGTCCTCTACAGCCACACACACACACACACACACACACACACACACACACACACACACACACGCACACGCAGAGGAGGAAGACAGAGAGGTTCCCAAGGTACCAGACCTTGAGGAATTGCCTGTCACTGTGTTTGTGTGTGTGCTGAGATGTGGGTGTATGTGTGTGCCAAGGCTCCTGCAGACAGAGACAGAGCTGTATGTGATTACAGCTGCATACATGCAGTTGGTGTATGTCCTTGCCTGTGGTTCTATATTCATGTGAAGGTAACTCCAGCAAGGTCTCAAAATCCGGCAAAACATGAATCCAGGTGAATCGTCCACTGTGGCAGACACACACAGATTTTTCTGGAGTTTTATTCTTCAAAGTGTAATTCCCAGATGTAGAATTACACAGTCTGAGTTTGACTGTTCTATTTCACGCTAAAGGCTAATTTCTACATACTCAAATAAACCAACTCCAGCTGGGGAATATTAGTGTCTCTGTCAGCTGTAGCTAACAAGCCTAGACTGCTAGCGTGGCCATGTGGGTAATGTTGCTTTTAGGCATATTATGGAATACATAGCCTACTATAACTAGATATTTAACTTGCTTCTGTTTTCACTGCACTGAATTCCCTCAAGCAGAGACTATGACTGCCATTCTTGACATACTCTCTGTTATACAATAAAAGTTACCTTTATATGGCAGTCTAACAAAGTGCCTAAGACTTTTACCACAAGATAATATTTGGCATAGTCACAATGACTAAATTCTCCCCACAAAAATATTTCTCACCAAGGAGGACCTCTGGACCTTTTAAGCATCATGAAACACTGTCTGTAAGCTTCTCTTCATCTCCAGGTGACAGTAGGTGTGGCTTTGTGCTAGGCTAGCTGAGTAGCTCCAGCAATTAGCTTGTTAGCTCTATATCGTGTGTCTCTGTTGTAAGCAGTATCTTGACATACGCTAACATAATTGCTAATCACAACATTTTGGTATTGTTAGTGCAAAGTAGCTTTTAACTCCATTTTGGGAATTTAAGATGACACTATATAGATAGATAGATGGATACATAGATATATACTTTATTGTCCCCAAAGGGAAATTTGTCTTGGACTCCAAGTGCTGAGACAAACTGCCGCCATAGTTAAAAAGAAAAAAGAAAGAAGTAAAAAAAAAAGTAATAATAAAAAAGTTGCACATTAGCTCTGCAGCTGTACTATTACAGTACTTTCAAACTAGGACAGGGCATGTAACTCCAATTGTAACCCCCCAAAATAGCTTTTTAGTTTTGTTTGTTATATTTTTGATACTGTTGAATATATTATTAAAATCCATACAGTACACTTCATGTAAATGTGATAGTAACTCAATAATTACTCTTTTTAAATTGTACATTTCAAATTCACCAGATTCATCCATGCAGTTGTAGAGGAAACAGTGATTTATGAGATGAGGTTGTTATGTAATGAGTTTTTTTTGTTGAGAAATCCAGTAGTGTGTCAGTAAACAAACTGGTGCATCACAATGCCTCAAGTTGCTTTAATCACAGCAGCTGTTGAGGGCAAAGTGTGTGTGAAACCACAAATGATCACCTTCAGTGTAAATACATCTGAACTCATTTTGATTACAGCCAAGCTCTGGGAATAACCATCGTTTTCTTTTCATTATTTTCTTCTGAACTAACAACCTATCTTGGGTCTATTTCAGTTTTTTCTCCTCTTGCTGACTATGGCATCACAAACAAATGTTAGAAATTTTTGTCAGTTCAAGTGAGAAAGATGTCAGTTGAAATAGATGGCCAATAAGAGCTACTCAAATTTTGACGTTATCCTTTTTCTACCCTGCTGGTAGCTGCAATGATATTTATCCCCCTGTTGCTCCTCTGTAGGCTGCCCTTTAGTATACTGTCATGCTGAGTGCCTGCAGGGAAGACGCACACATGTGTCGCATGACGTGATGACTCAGGCTTTAATGCCCTGCCACATGGCTGTCATGTGCACAACCCCCCCACCCTCCTCAGCCTGTTGGGGTGTGTGTGGTGTGTGTGTGTGTGTGTGTGTGATATGTGCATATATTTAAGTGCGTATGAGTCTTTTTATCTCCAGCATGTGTGTCTGTGTGTGGAACGTGACTGGCCGAGGGGTTGTTTGTGCTTTTCCGTCTGATTGAAGCAGAATGTGGATTATGTTATGATGTGAAATGTGGGAGCAGAGGGGGAGGGGCAACAGAGTTGAGACAGACATAGCAGGACTTGAGGCGATGTATGGAGAGGAGGGAGGTGGGTGGGTGGGGGGGTAGTGAAAGGAATTACTTTCATGTTAGTCCAGCGTTATGGTATATTGTGTCTGTTTGCTTCAGCATCATCCACAGGGTGGGAGTTGGCAGACACAGCAGGAGAGATGTACGTCTGATCTTTCACAATACGGAAGACTTTTGGAATGGCGTCTACTTGGTGCATAGCTGTAAAGATACAAATACCTAAAAGGGCTGCAGATGCGTCCTTGGTTTGTCATTCAGTGCAGCACAACCAGACCTGAATCCCTGCAGCTATCAGAGACAGGAGGAAAAGCAACAGAAAGAGTGGAGGGATGAAATCACTGCAGACTGACGAAGTTGCATCTAAGTTTAGAAAAGTGAAGAGGAGGAAGACAAATTAGACGGATATAAATGTAAGTGTACTGTAGGAGTGTCTGCTTATGGAGTGGATCCAGAGTGGTCGCAGCCATTCAGCTCTGTGACTCAGATTCCTGGTGTTGTGTGGGTGGGGTTTGCAGAGATTGGAAAGGTGACAATTGGCTTCTGACCCAACTGTAATCAGACTGCTGTCCCGGCAGAAGCCACCAAACGCTATTTTCCCACTGTAAGTGCAGGATGAATTGTCAGACCCCTAGGAAGTGGGAGACACCTGCCATTTCTCACCCAGCACAAACAGCACTGCAGATCCCCCCCCCCCCCACTCCTCTTTGTCTACACCAAACCACATACAGTACAGATTTTGATGCATTTTGCTTCTCATACCTTCATAACAAGGACAGCCTCTGAAGGAAAGGACAACCTTGCAGCTTGTGCATCACCACTCTTATTGCAGTGATGAAGCAGCTAATTTGTTTGATAAGCCAGAAGTCCTTGTCATCTACCAGACACCAGTGGGAGTGAATGATGAACAGGCAGAGCAAGAGGTCTCAGCTAGCCGCACCACTAAGCCCCCATTAAGCCTCGATTGGGGTCTATCGGCCTGATTTCTCTTCCTGTCTGGTTCTTCGCAACGCTTTTGCTCTCACATTAGATGCAGGTGTCGATGATTGCTGATAATACGATGAGGGAGGACAATGGTAAGCGCATTTACCCTCACTGGCACTACTGCAGACCTGACAGTATTAGCATCCAGAGAGATAACACTTGCTGTTAACTCATTCACTGAAAGTTAAATCACAGACAGTAAAGCAAGGTCTACTGTACCTTTCATGTAATTAGATGTTACAGAGAAAGCATTTTTGTATTGTCTAATACTAGAATGACATTCCATCTTGCTCTCTGTAGGCAGTTCTCATGGTACCAATCAGCAGCTGGTTCTGGTGCTCATTTTTAGAAACTGTTGCTGCAGTGTCATTCATTTTTAATGACCCAGGCTATTGTAGCAGGCTGTGTTCTTTGTGTGTATGCATTTACTCTGTGTTTGTACATGTGTGTCCTTTGTATGAAGTAGCTTGAGTTCTACTTCATACATACCTCAACACTCACAATATGGAGAAGAGCCAGGTAAGAAGCAGTTGTGTGTAATATGTGTGTGTGTGTGTGTGTGTGTCTGGGACTCTTTCAGCATATGTGCACGTGAGTGTCTGTTTCCATTTGTGTTTGTACATCGTTTTGTTTGCTAACAGTGATTGGACACTAATGCGATGTGACAGCTTTAGGCCTCAGACACACTCCCTGAATCATTTTGAATAAGACCTTTGGGGCTCAGATTCCCAGAGGTCTGTCTATTAATGCTTCCATGGCTCCTGTGCATCTCTGCAAAATTAATTTGATGCTTTGCCAAGGCTTAAAAAATGGGAATTGTGAAAAATGGAATGGAAAATAAAGTGTAGAACCACCATCATTTCATATTTTGTTATTTTTGCTGTGAAAAATATTCACCTACTTGATCCTGATGTATGTCTTATTTTTAAAATATATATTATAAGCGATAAACTGTGTGCATCCTGGTCAGTTAAAACTGACACTAGATGCTCCACCATCTTTGCTGTAAGCAATATACAGTAGGTTATGGTTAGCAGCTTTAATCCATACTAATATAGCAATAGCCAGCACATATTATCTTTTAATCCTCATCCTACTTAGTTCTTTGAAAGCAACTAACTCAAAAGTAATGATCTAACTGCGTACTGCCATTTTTAAATGCAGTATGACAAGAGGCTTGAAACCATGTGATCGTCTGGCACGCCACCGTGGCTTTAAGATGCTGCATGTTTTACTGCACCCTGGCAAGAGTTAATAATTAAAGGCCAAGAACATGATGTTTTATCTGAAAGCATTATATTTAATTATAGTATGCAACTCTGCAAAGAATAAAAAATCAAACAGCAGAAAATTGCTTGTACATTAAATGCATCAGTAATGCATGCTCCATACAGTTGCATCCGTATGCTATTTCGAATATTGTGTAGCTGCCTCAGTTAATGTGTATTTCAGTTGTAAGCTAAAATTGAATGAAGGGCTGGGTCTGTCCTTCCTTCTTTCTCTTTGGGCAAAGGCAGAGAAATAAAACTGCTACCACAGAAGTGTTTGCTGCCCTATTGGGGGATTCTATGATTGATACATTCTGGAAATGGAGCATAAGACAGATCGATGCCACAAATAAATCTATATATGTACTCACAGAGCCTTGTTGCCCTGGTTTCAAAGAACAGTAGCTACAAGTGCCAGCCCATTAGAAATTCCTTTATTGCCAGTCATGTGTTCCTACTTACTGCAGTGAAGGTATATGTTTTGCGTCTATATGCACGTGTATGTTGAATATCAGCCGTCATAGTTGGGTTACCTAGCAGGCAATCCTGGAAGAGCAAAGAATAAGAGGGAGGGGGAAATAAGAAGAGAGCGAGATCAGACAGAGAGGCGATGGAGATAAAAATGACAGCGATGGTATGAACGAGAGAGGCGGAGGGGCGACGGAAGGGATTAGCAATAGAGCGAGGAAGACACTCGTTTCTCTTTTCTTTTTGCTTTCACTCTACTCTTTTCTCCCGTCCTCCACACACTAGAGGCACTTTTTCTGACACACAGTGATGAAACAGAATACATCCTGGCCTGTGTGCCCTCCGTATTGCACGGCACATGTTTGAACACACACACACACACACACACACACACACACACACACAAACATACATACAAACACACACACTCTCTCACAAGCAGGGACAATCCTCTTGACTTATGTAACTGCCTTTGTTGCACTATGCACTCACTCTAGACCCCTCCCCCTGAAGGCCTGTATATGGTGTTTGATGTGATTATGTGCGCGTCTGCCTCTCTTCCACATCCTCGCTCTTCTTTCTTAACCTAACTGTTATAATCCCTGGCATTACAGAAATAAGGCAACACACAAACACGTACTGTATACACTTCTGTATGGCACAGATGGACGTGTGAGTCCTCAGAACGTTGGTTAATTAAGTGCAAAGTGTGTTTGTCTGTAAGTGTGTGTTCCTTTTTATTAATCCCGTCATTTAGGCAGATTGTCTTCCTTTCCTGAGCCCTCAATTACTTAATCCAATCTAATGCATCACCTGCATTCATCTACAGTCACTCTGTTTCTCTCCTACCCAGCTCCTCTCTGTTCTACTGTCATATTGCTTTGTATTTATCGATGCAGCCAGTGATCAGTTTTTTGTTATACAGTATCAAAGGGAGATGTACTGTGTTTAATACAAATGAAACTAGTAGAGGTATAAGGTAGCAGCTCTCTATTAATCAAATAGTTGTTTGGTACATAAAATGTAAGAAAATGTTGATCACTGTTTCTCAAAAGCCAAGGTGACGTCTTGAAATGTCTAGTGTTGTTCAGACTAACAGTCAGTTTACTGTTACAAAGGGCTAAAGAAACCAGAACGTATATGCATTTGAGAAGCTGAAATCAGAAAATTCAGAAATGGTTTTCTTAAAAAAAAATGACTTAAAACAGTTAATCAATTATCAAAGCATTAGCAGATTAATTTAATAGTTTGTAACTTATATCAACTAATAATTGCAGTCCTATAAATGTACATAAGTTGGTTCATCTATCCAATTTTTAAGCAATTTGTCCTGGTCAGGTTTTTAATTCTAATACATTTACCAAAGTTCTTTTGGCTGACTTGAGGCCTAAAGAAAGGAACATTTGAAAGTCTGCTTTGTTTGTCCAACAGGTTCAGAGCAAAAAACTGAATTTCCAACAAATCTGTTAGAGATATTTATGATCCTCAGAGATGAATTTGCAATCATTTTAGACCTAATATCCCAAGGGGAATAAAATGTTTTGATTAAAATATCAACCCTTAATCCTTCATTTCCTACATTATCTCCCATTTTACTTTTGTGGCTCTTAAATAGATCTGGGAATAGGAAGTCATCAGTATGATATTCATTCTGTCCAACACTTAATGTATTTTGTACTTTTTTTGTTGCAGTGATTATTTACTTGTCTCTTTTGCCATACTTGCTCTGCCTGTTTAATATTTTCAAGAGGTTTGAAATGTACTTGTCTGAAACCTGAACATGACCAAAATGTACAGAACGGCATCACAGTACAGTCTTGTTCAAGGACACTTCCAATTAAAGGACACATCTCTACTGACTTTGCCATCCTGCTACCCTCTGTGTGTATTGGGTGTCAGAGATCAGGGTAGAGGGAAAAAAAAACCAGATGCTCAAAAAACTGCAACACAGCAGTGCTTCTATGTGTGTGTGTTTATGTGTGCCAGTGCACTGAAAGCCCCCAGTTCAATGCTGGGGATACTTGGCCTTCTGTTTAGCATTAATCAAAGAGCAAAGGACAACATTCTAATTAATATTTTATATGCTGCATGACACTTTTGGCAAAATGCCCTACTACAGCATGTTGTTGGCAAAGTGACAACCATACAATGTACCGACGGTGTGTCTAATTAGTATGAAAGCAGACGCAACAGAGTTCATGCCAGCAGGGAGTGTTGTATAGATAACTCAATCCATCAGAATGAATAAATCTATATATGTATGGCCTCTACAATCGTCTCAGTGTTAATCTGTAATTTCTGTATTTATTAAATCAGGAATATTCTTACATAAATTTAGTTTTTTCTGAGTATGGTGTCTGTTTTCTTCTTCTTGGTGAGTCTTTTTTTAAGCTGACCTTTCATTTGACCTCTCGAATGATTCTGCGTGTTCTTGTTTTGTGAGTAACATACTTTAGATGGCACAGAATCCGTCATGTTCTAAAAAGATCAGTTCTACTGTATCCCACTTTCTCCCACTGTCTGTGAAACTATTCTTTTATTTAACACTCGATTTCTTACACACACAAACCAGTTCCTTAGGTGTGAGTATACAGTCAGCCAAGTGTTACTGCACGGCTGGCAATATACTGATTCTTGCTGTGCTGGCACCTTATAGTTACCTGTCCTTGAAATCAGGGCCTGGCTCTGCATTGGTTGGCACAGTGAAACATATTAGAGGCCAACGGTGGCTAATCTCCCGTGGTCTTACCTTTGAAAAGATTTGTTTGATATCAGTGCCAGAGGGTGCATGTGTGTTTATTGTGGGAGGGAGGAGGGGAACAAGGGAGCGCAAACACACACGCACGCACACACACACACACACACACACACACACACACACACACACACACACACACACACACACAAACATACAGCAGCAAACTTTGCTTTGTGATGGTGTTGGGAATAGCTTCAGGAACAGGCCTCATGGTTGTGTTGTACACCTGCCGATGTTCACTAGAGCACAGTACCTAGCACTGTTCTAATTCGATTAATAGTGTAAGTGTTTGATGAGAAAGCTCTTCAGTGTGGATGCATTTCATTGCCTTTGGAGCTTCTATTAGTACAGAGACACATGATCTCACAGTGAACGTGTTAAAGGTTAATTTGGCATTAAGTTACATTCTAATAAAACATTTTCCTCCCAACGACTTTGAGAGGGTAATACATAAAGCCTTCTAAATGCATACGCTGGCTCCCATTCACCACATCCATTATTCATAGACAGGAGAAAATCCAGTTGCAAACTTAGTCCTGCAGTTGCTTGTGTCTCTCTCTCCATCTCCCTTTCCCAGTATACTCACTGTATATAGCCAAATTGTGTTTCTCCTTAAATTATTCTCTTTCTTGTCACTTTAAGTGTTCACTCGGGTTTTGTCTTTGATACCGTAATGGTTGTTTTTTTCCTTTTTTCAACTTCCCCCTCCCTAGCATTATGGTGTCTTTTCTCTTAGCCCTCAAAGGTCTCGCTCATGTGACACAGACATTGATCATAATTCGGTGCAGGATGAGAGCCTTGCTAGTCAGAGAAAATTATTACATTAATACTTTATATAAATGCATACTATATGCATTTCATCTGGATGTGATCTGTTCTTTAAATGCCTCCGCCCTCTCCCCTTTCCAATACCACAATATCCGATAAGGACTGTGTATCATTACAAAACATTATGTTTACATGCTGGAATTGATCAGATGTCAAGGACAATTTTGTACCTGATCCTCATCCTGACCCTGCTGGTACTAGATACCCTATTGTTTGGACTATCTGATAGTCTGTTTATGGATTGGACACTGTCTTCATAGCAAGCATGTTCAATATGTGCAATCCAATGATAACAGTGAGCTGGAAAGGAAGCTCCGGGCCGATTGTCTAACGTCTGATTCAGCAGGAGCAATGCAGATTCTGTCCTGGTCGTGGAACAGTGGACCAGCTCTTCACCCTTGCAAGGATACTGGAGGGGTCATGGGAGTTTGCACATCCACCCTACATGTGTTTTGTGGACTTGGAGAAGGCTTATGACCGGGTCCCTCGGGTGACCATGTGGGAGGTGTTGCAGGAGTATGTGGTATTGGGGTCGCTGCTGTGAGCCATTCAGTCCCTATGCAACCACGGAGAGACGTTCTCTTTGCATTCTCTGCAGTAAGTCAGACCAGTTCTCAGTGGGTCCTGGGCTTCACCAGGGCCCTTGTCTTCAATCCTGTTTGTGATCTTAATGGACATGATCTCAAAGCGCAGCCCATAGGAGGAGAGTGTCCAGTTTTGGGAGCTCAGAATTGCTTTTTGAGGATGATGTGGTTCTGTTGGCCTCAACACATCAGGACCTCCAACAGGCACTGGGACAGATTACAGCCGAATATGAAGCGGCTGGGATGAGAGTCAGCACCTCTAAATCGGAGGCCATGGTGCTCTGCTGGAAAAGGGTGGAGTGCCCCCTCAGGTTTGGGAGGGAGTTGCTGCCCCAGGTGGAGGAGTTTAAGTATCTCGGGGGTCTTATTCATGAGTGAGGGTAAGATGGAGTGTGAGATTGACAGGTAGATCGGTGCAGCATCCGCAGTGATGCGGGTGTTGCACCAGACTGTCTTTATGAAGAAGGAGTAGAGCCTTAATGTGAAACTCTCAATTTACCAGTCGATCTGCGTCCCAACTCTCACCTATGGCCATGAGCTCTGGGTAGTGACCGAAAGAATGAGATTGCGGATGCAAGCCGCCAAAATGACTTTCATCTGGAGAGGGCCTGCGCTCAGCCTTAGAGATACGGTCAGGAGTTCAGACATCCGGGGGAAGCTAGGAGTAGAGCTGCTCCTCTGCATTGAAAGGAGCTAGCTGAGATGGTTCAGGCATGGATACCTCCTGGATGCCTGCATTTAGAGGTGTACCAGGCACATCAGACTGGGAGGAATCCTCAGGGTAGTCCCAGAATACGCTGGGGGGATTATATATCTCTCTTGGCCTGGGAACGCCTCGGGATTCCCCAGAGGAGCTGACGAATGTTGCTGCGGAGAAGGATGTTTGGGCTACATTGCTTAGCCTAATGCCACCGTGACCTGGCCCCGGATAAGCGGCAGACAATGGATGGATGGATGGATGGATGGATGGATGGATGGATATTTAATATATCCATCCAATATTGATGATCAATATTTTTATATTAACAATTAATCTAATAAATACATGTATATTGAAAAGTGCCGATCATAGGGAAGAAGTCACAAAGAACTAGCACCTGACTTAGCAGTGACCGACAGCTTCATGGACCTTTTTGTGTCTTCCAGCTTATTGTCTTGTTTTGATTCACTCTCACAGCTCTCATCAGCCATCTTAGCCCTTGCAGGGTGTTTGAATGAATTTTTAAAAACCCACTGTATGCTACCTGTTTAGCACCAAGACCAAAACACCACACTGGACCAAGGCAAAGTCAACAACTAGCTTCTGAACTGAAGGAATATACAGTAGCAGCGTGGTATTTTTCTCAGGACCTGGTGGAGAGCAAAACACAGCTAAAAGGAGAGTGAATATTGTATTTTAGGTGGACAGATACAGAACTCCAAATTAATCCTATGCTGCTCTGTGTCTGCTGGATACATTTATAAGAAAATGTTTGCTAATATTAAGTGTTGTGGTTTGAGCTTGTTTGTACTGCTCCAAGTGGACACAAATTCAGTTAATACAGGTTAAACAGTAAACAGCTAAACAGATATCTGATTGTCAGTATTTGTTATAGAGCCCTGTTTAACACTGAAGTAAAGTTTCAACATCAGTGCAGACTCTAAATTGTAACACAAGAGATATTTAGTTGACTTGCTTTTTCTTGACTTCCCAATTCTCATTCGTAACAGTTGATGGATATGGAACATTGGACCGTAGAGAGCAGAGAAACTAAAAGGTATAAAGTACAGCTTGGATTTAATCTGAGGCCAGCAGGTGAACTGACTCTCCTTTGCTATATGATAGATGATCACTGTTATGGTTTCCAGCACAATACCAGTGTGTCTTCTTGTGTTATCTTTTTGTGCAGTTCTTTCCTCTTCAGGCTAACTGACACACACATTCATTGCTTCACAATTGCTGGGACCTGGCTCGACCGTGCTCTGCAAAAGTAAGATTCACCAGGCGTTTTAGATGAAGTTTGAAACTACAGCAAAGTTAGAAATCACAGAGGGCAGAGATTGATGTAGACTGCAGAATGAGTTCAGAGCTTCTGCTTAAATCAGTTCAGAGTTCATGCTGTAATTGGCCAAGTGGGGTTCAGAGAGCCAGTGTGTTAGTAGCAGACAGAACGGGTGTTCTTGCACTTGGTGCTGGGCCAGGACTCATGTTTAATACATACTCACCTTGTACTCAGCTGATAATGTGTGTTATGTGAGATGGCATTGAACAAAATGCATACAACCATTGTCTAAATAGATCATTTACTTCTATTTGGTATTAAAATGCTAAAGTAGCACTGTTGCTAACACATACATTGCTTCTTCTAAATGCATACATACAAACATTTTAATTCTTGTTGTAAGAATTAGTTGAGAACCAGCCACAACAACCTGCCACTTTTAAACTGAAATTGCAGCCACTTGTCACTTGCAGAGGTGTTGTTGTGGCTTCCTGTTTAGCAGCATCGCCTGTTGGAATATAATCCTTTAACTGGCTTTGCGTTGCTATCACAACACCAGAACTTGATTTCTGTTAAATCGCTGCCTGTCACACTTGTGTAAAGACTATTAGACTATTAAACAGTTTGACAGTTGCAGTAGTAAGAAATCACACGTCTTTCCTGTGTTAGGTTAAATCTAGGATGTTGCAGAGTGCAGAAATTTGTTGAGGTTTGACGCTCAAACAGCATATTCTGGTATCTTTATTTCCTATTCACACAGTATTTTCCCCTCTCTGGAGAGTTCATTCTCTTCTCGCTCTTCCTCTCTCCTCCTCCTGTCTCTTTCTATTTCACCTCTTCCACCCCCCTTTTTTTTCTCTACATCTCTCATTTTCTCTCCTATGCTATGCATGCTTTTGCATACGGGTTTGGCCACAAGCTGTTCTGCTGACTCAACATTTGTTCCCTTATAGTTTACCCCTTTACTCCCTCCCGCTTCCCTTCTATCTTGTCCCCGCTCCCTCTCTGCCTCCACCCTCCCTTCCTCCATCCCGTCTTCGATCCCTACAGCCAGTGAATTTCCAAACCTCTTCCTCCTGCTTTTATTCTGTTCCTTCTCCATCCCTCCATCCCTCCATCCCTCCATCCCTCCTTCCCTTGCGTCTCATCTCTTTTCAGATATTTGCCTTGGAGTGGCTGTACAGTAGCTCAGTGCTGAGTTATCCTGCTAAAATTAGATGATGTCCTAGGTTGTTAACACCCTACTATTAGGCAGAATTGGCAACATTTCAAGAACCAACATTCCACATTATCACTACAGAATGTGGGGGGTTTACAGTTTTTACTGTGCAACACCACTGTGCCCGCCTGTGCTGGAAGGCGTCCAAGTCCAGAATAATTCATACACAATATTTCTTATTGGGGCTGTGATTCTGATACAACTGGCCACATAGCCATTTGTGTTTCACTGTGATGTCCACAGGTCAGTTAGGAGTGATCTCAAGAGGATGGTGACTAGTTAAGTTTTGTGTAATAATCTCTCTGCGTTTATTAATCAAGATAAGTATTTAGGTAAAAATGTATCTAACCCTAGCCACTCTAATATTGTTGCACTGTGTAGTTCAGATCTGTTCTTTCTGGTCCTAATCAGCTCTCTACCTGCAAACACACAACATGCTTCATTTTTAGCTGAATGTTGATTACTGCGATATTGAACGGTGCACCTCAGCAAATAACCATTGTCAAGAATGTCATGTAGATGCCTTAGGGGCTATAATAGTTGTGTGTATATGTCTATGTATGTGCATTGCAATGTTTTCCAAGGTGAGCGTGAAGAAGCTGAGGCAGCAACAAATACTCAGCATCCCCATCACAGTTTAATTGTTTGCCTGCATAATAAATCAAATGTGTCAAGGGAGATTATTTATACAAGGACTGTGTTAAACAAATGAATCACCAGTTTGCTCAACTCTGGGTTTTTCTTGTTGTGTGTAACTGTGTGTCGCTGCCCAAACCTGCTTGTGTGTCTTATTTCCATGTGTGAGTCGTATATTCATGAGGGAGTGCGAAGTGCAGGGCTTCCTTGCATTAGCTCTGTCACTGATGTATTTGCTACTATCTGAATACTGTAGCAGAGGGAGGGGAAAGGAAAACAAATGAACACAAACAAGTCGTATTGTACCGCCCCTTTCGAGCTCCGGTGTGTAAGTCTCTAAAACTAAGAGGGTGAAGACTTGTGCACTTGTGTCCAGAGATCTTTTTAGCTTGCAGTGTACACCTTGGTGGGATGCTGTAGTCGTTGGTCCTGCTGTTGCTAAGCGACAGCTGAAAACCTGCACACTTTTTGTCCAAGTTGAGATGTTTCCAAATTTCACTGACTGATGTGCAGCTCAGCAAAAAAAAAAAAAAACCAGAAAAAAAACCAGAAAGAAAAGATAAGCCCTGCCCTCTCTGTCATGTTTTTTTCCATCTGTACCAAGGAAACCATGTCAGCATTGTAAAGAGAGGTCCCTGGTGGACACACAGGATATGCCTCCCTTCCTACTGCTGTAAAGACAAAAACAAGAAAATAAAAATGAAAGTGTTGACTTCCTACTTAAGTTTTTTGGCAAAATCTTTGCAGTATGGAGTCTGGAATGTAGAATGTAGAAATATGGAGGTCAAAAATAATTGGCTAATTAAATGTTACATTAAAAGCATTTACTGCATTGTTTTCACTTTAAATGATGCACTTCAAAAAGCTATTGTTGAAAAGCTAATAAAGAGATCATCACATGTGCCAAGTCAGTCAGGGTGGAGTGACAAAAAGGCTGACTGGAGGAAGGTAGCGCTAAGTGCCTGGTAATAGCTGAGTGCTAGCCATAGTGCCTGGATCATGGCCTGGAGTACCTGAGTTGTACTGTAGCTCCCTCAGCAGCCTTTAAATTTGATGTAAACAGCCGCAGGCAGTCAGAGGGAGAGAAGGAGATGGGTGACATGGGAGCGTTGAGGCGGGTTGAGGTGAAGGTGGGCTGCATCATTATGGATGATTTGTAGGATATCACCTCCAAGTGGAAGCTGAGTAATGTGCAGACAAGAAGCTTAGCAGTCTTTTGTGGTTGTGATGGGGGTCTTTGCAAGATTATTGTTTCTCCCAGTTTATTACAATGTTGTTTCCTTGATTTATTGCTGTGAAGGCATTCTTATCCTCCTATGTCTTGCTCCTATCCGCCTTCCTTTTTTCGTTTTTTTTTTTGTCTTTCCTTCTCTGCCTCCCTTCTCTTTCTTCTGTTTTCTGCCTCCCAGCTTTCATTTGCTGTCTCCGGGTCCAGTGCAGAGCAGGCTCTGCCCCGTGGCCCCGCCTCCCTCTCTGGCAGGGTGATGTATGAGTGGCTAGCTTTGACGTCACTTCAGGCCCAACGTCATAGCAACTCAGTGCTCCCAGGCTCACTCTTTCTGGTGCTTTCTCTCTGCGCCTCTCCCTTATTCTCCTATCCTCTATTAATCACCACTCTCTTTTCTTCGTCGTCTTTCACTGTCTCCTCCTTTGTGATATCTACTCTGTTTTACTATTTCCCCTTCTCCACATCCATTTTCTTTATCTTTTCTATCATTTTTCATCGCTCTGGCTCATGTTAAGACATAATCTTGCCTTTCTTTTTTGTCCTTGTTCTGTTGACTTCTGGAGCTTTCTGTTCTTGTCTGAAGCTGCACCCCTCTCCTTTATTTTTCAATTAATTCAACACACGGACACACAAATATACAGAGGCATGACATGTTTGAGGTAAGCAGACAAGCAGCAAGCCACCCCCTCTCTCATGTGAAATACAGGCTCATCCCTATTCAATTACGCTTATCAAGATCAACTCTATTCCTGGATAACATGGTTTCATAAAACCTGCAGTCTGTTTCCCGCTGTACCCAGCCAATTTTCTCTATGACAACTTTGCTTTGCCAGATACCCAGTGACTCACCTTTATTTGTCACGAAAGTTGCCTGTGGCTTTGACAAAAATAAATACAAGAGGAGCAATATGAAAGTGAATTATCAGTCAACTTTGACTTCCCGAATAACTTTCATTGGACTTGACAAGACATGGAGCTGACCCACTTTCTGCTTTCGCTCTTTGTCTTCCTCTCCCTTCCTCTCTCTTCCTGTCTTCTTGTCTCGCTCCTATCGCTGCCTGCGGACAGTCTGTCCACTTTTAGTATCGGTGCAGTGGGGTGGGGGTGTGTGTGTGTGTGTGTGGGTGTGTGGGGGGGGGGGGTTACAGATAGACACCTCGCTTGGTTAAAATGGAATGAGGAATGCTCTTGTCAGCAACGGTGACACATCTCCTACTGAGCCTGTCCCATGCGGATGGAACAGAGGCACTTTGGAGTAACTTTGGGTCATGTTTGCTAAAATACTGGGGAAATATATGTGAATATAGCAACTGAGATGTCCAAGAACTTTTCTTGCAAAACAATGCATGTCATTTTCATGTCAGATTCAGTAACAGCAACGTGTATAGTTTTCAAGGTTTCATTTTACTGGCATTGTCCACAGGAGACATTGAAGTATCCTTTTTTCAGCTCTTCACATGACTCATTTATCACAGTATGACCAATAATGTCACACATTTTTATTGCCATCTTTCCATCATTCCAACCAAAACACTGCTGTAGTTGAATATCAGCATAACAATACAAAACTCCTTTCATCTGTATCAGAGGATTTTTCCAGGTGTATCAAAATGTTTTCCCCTTAAGGAAATATTGTGAGTAGAACGCATTCAATTAAGTACTTGTATTGAATGCGAAGTTCAAGTTTCACAAAAAAGCATGGTTGTGTTCATTATAGGATTTCTGAGTTGTCTGGCTTTCTTTCTGCAATATTGTAAAATATACTGTTGTTGCTATGTCGAAAGCTATTGATATGAAAACAGAAATTGAATTATGTTATTTACCATTCTGGCTTGAAATCAAGGAAAGGATATACTGCCAGAGGAAACATGTATTTTATAGGAAACACATTTTGACACAACAATGGTAAACAGTTGTCCATTGCCGGGGGTTTATAAAAACAAATAGCAACACTTTCATGCACTGGGTATAGATTGAATTACCAGCAGATAAAACCCTGACATACCTGCAGTAGTAAGATGGAGTGATTTTTTGTAACACTTTATTATAATGATCATTTTAAGCCTTTAGTTAAAGACTGAACTAATTACTTACAAAACATTTATGAACAGTTGCAAATACAAATTGTTAAAAAAACATTTAGAAACTATAAATCATACATTTAGTTTAACGTTTATAGTCAGATTAACTAAATTGATGTGAAATGTTATACTAAGCCCCCTTACATGCTATTGTTAATCTGTGACAAAAACTTTGGTAAAGGTTGGCCTCAAATAAATTATAAGAGGCATTTGTTCTGCTGAATGGTTTACCCGTAGGGTCTACAAGAAACTTGATAAATCTTTCATTAAACATAAAAGAAAAATCATCATGGTAATCTGTGTAATACTCTTTAAAGCACTGAGAAATATTTTACTCCAGTGATCATGAACTATTAGTTACATATAGTTACATATAATAGTTCATCTGCAAAGTGTAGCTTAATTGAACATATGCAGAGCAGGACTTATATCAGCTGTTACTAAGGTTTAGACTAGTTATGAGATGTGTTTAAGTGGGGGAATTAAAATTAAACCACTTGTACCACACAAACTATATGTTATGTAGAGATTAGTTGTTACTGAATATTTAGAACTGCTAGCTTTTGTTATTGTGTGGCTAATGGAACCAATCAACAAAACTAGTGAGTATATGACCTGTTTAGACGGAAGACTAAACCAGGTAATATGCAATCTGGTTTACTCATCTGACCTGACACCATTAAAATTGTGTTTAATGATGGTGTAAACTGGGAAATATTTTCTATTACATTTCACAAAAATCAAACAATATACCTCAAATTAGAAAACTTTATGTCGATAACATTAGACAAAAATGACCAAATAATGTTGGTTACATTGAGTAATTGAATACTGCTGTTTACATGGTTGATTGCTTTTGATTGAAGGGCATCACAGATGTTTACCTACCCCAACTGATTCATAATTTACTGAAGTCTTTCTTAGTGGTTTGATTTTGTAAATCACTAGTTTGAAACTAACTACTAAGAACTACAAACATACTCAGTGATGAATTCATAAATAGTTGGTACAGCCCAGTCTAGGGGTAACAAGAACTAAGTTTTTTGTGGTGGAATTTAGTCCATGGCCAAATTCTTTGCACAGTGCTTTATGCATTGAAGCTCTTCTCCCATTGGATTCAATGTCTTGTTGTGGCCTGCTGTATTTGTATGATAATTATTATGGCAACATTTACTTGAAACGCATGAACAAAAGCCAGTGTCTTGCTCTTTGATGGTTTGAATTTCTTTTGCAGGATTGTTTTGTATGATCACGTCTGTGTCAGTGTGTGGATGTGCGCTTCATAATAATGCGCATGTGGGATGGCTGTCTCTTCAGAGAGAAGGCAATGTGAGCAGTTTAAACACACAACCTTAAAATCTTTTTCTCTCTCCTTCTGAGGCTGTGGGAGACTTGGTTGCCAGGCAACGTTAGGAAAGAGTTTTTAATTAAGTCACTTTGGGTTAAATGGACTGGACTGTCACCAGGCCCAAACCATCCTAACTAACACTACACTTGGCACTGCTACATGTATGAAGGTTACACATAAAAAAGATGCTCTATTAATTACTATGCTAAGACGCACATTTCTCACATATTTAAGGTTGCTAATCACAGTAGCATTACTGCATTTTTGCTAACAAAATTTAGGGAGGAATTATGAATTTTCGCAGATCAGTGTCTCCACCATTTATGCAGACAAATAGTTAGTGTCAGTGAGTTTTAGCAAACAGCAATGACCCTTGTCACCAGTTTTTTTTCTCACTGCCTTTTTTCTTCTGAGATTGGAAACAATATTAAAAAAACATAAGTCAAGTTTTTTGGTGTGAGATACATTATGATCCTCATTGAATGAGTTGATCTAAGCTCACCCATGCCTACTTCCACAATCCATACAGGGATGTCAGTGTCCCTCTCTTAGTCTGTGACAGTTCAACCTAGCAGCAGTACCCTCCAGGATGATGGCCATACTAGGTCAAGTGGAGAGAGCACTGGGGTCCTCTGTTCTCATCCACTGGCTGTGACAGTGATTTGTTGCACGCTGATGATCTTTTTTTGCCTCTGCCTTATAGTCAGACCACTAGTTTGTTTAATTTCTCCCAGTGTGCAAAACTCTAAACTTTGAATGTTTAGTGCAGCTGTGACCTGCTGTCACTTTACATATTTCATTTTATTTGAGAAGCCACTGCTAAGACCTCCAAGCTACATCATCATTTTTATTTTTTGAACATTATGAATCCTTTGTCACCGCTGGTGAAGTTGCTCTTCTTGTCAATTCCGCTTTTTCAAGATGAGTGACAGGATGGAATTGTTTTTGAAATAGTTTGAAACCATTTATGAGCTAATTCTATAGATGCAGAATCCCTACAGTTTCACCCTGATGAAACATGTGTTCTGTATATGGTCTTTTTATCTCTTGAGTCAGTATGTAAGATTTGTATGGACCACATTTCAGTACCATACTCCTCATTCTTTTTATTTTAGATGGGTGGGGCTGGTGGGTTTCTTCTAGTCAGTGCATCACTGACTGAGATTTCTAGGCTGGGCAGGAAGAGGGTGGTGGTGTGTGGGTTTATGTTAGTCGTTAGCCACTGTGTTCTGTGGTACCCATCAGCTCTTCCTGATAAGTAGTTAGATTTAAAAGAATACAGAAATCTGAGTGAAATCAAACATTCATGACTATAAAAGCTCATTTTGCTCTTTAGACCATTTCTCAAGCCTGTGTAGATGTGGCAGATCACATTTTGATTGACACTCGCACAGACTACTGGAGGCTGGCTAATGACTGGGTTTCCATGGTGTGGAGCCTTGCCTCCAATAGAATAAATAAACTACAGTTATTACAGCAGATAATTAGCTGTAGTAGTGAAGAATATAGCAAAATTAACTTAGTTGAGATGCAGAAATGCTAACAATGACACAGAAGCTCCAGCAAAACATGAAACAATTCTGCAACATGTCAGTATTTCACATTGTTTATGATTGGTTCGTGGAATTGATTGCATAATTAATGTCTGAGGACACCTAGCTCAAACCAATTATCAGGAATGTATACAAAAACTTAAATGACTATATATCGAATTTGGATATATCTCATTTCTAATACTTGTTAGATATGTACTATTATTAACATAAGACCCTAATTTACATAGTTAGAAGGCTATTGTGGATTTAGGTTTCCAGTGGCTTCATTACAATACTGATTAGATATTCATGAGACTGCAATACACCATCTGATATAACCTGCATGATTATTTTTGCATTGTAAATTGGCTGTAAACAAAACTGTTCGCTGATGTCTGCTGGTTAGGAAACAGTTGCCTATTTATACATCTAGTAGATTGGACCAACTGAGCAAACTGAAGAACAAGGAATTAACATACATAGTGTTTCTGTAAAGGCCACCCCAAAGGAGAAATGGATGTACAAGATATGTTCGAGGCTTCTGGCTTTGAAAGAAACAAGGTGTGTGGCGCTAGGTCTGTTGATGTGGTGGCTTTATTCATTGGGATGGTCACAACACACCTCAGGAATGATTACATGCATTATAGCTTAATAAATTACACCGGAGCTGAAGGGGCGGTTCAGTCTGTGGGAGAGGAGGACTTGATTATTGCTGTTTGAATTAGATTTTTTAGGTGGAGGCTCTGCTTGTTCGGTTGTTGCCATCATTGTCATTACTAACGTGATGGTGTTTGTCTTCTGCTTAACGGTTAATTGAAGGAACAGCTCTCTCTCCCTCTGGATTTCTCTTTCATTCTCTCTGTTTTTCTGTGTGTATGTAGATGCCTTAAGATCCTATTATAATGCTTGATCAATCTGTATTTAGAAAGTAGCTGCATGTCTCAAACTGTGTTTTAGTCAGTAAGCTCTGCAGGAAATTTACAGTAGCAGATCACATGCAGATAACACCAACCCCTCATTTTTACACACTTGCACACACACACACATGCACACACTAATGGTGAGCAATAGTGACGTCCCAAGGGTTTTACACCTCTATGTGCGCCCCGCATGAAAAATTGACACCCCCTCCACCTTAGACCTCAGAGTCATGTAAAGAATGAATGGATAATCAGTAGGTCAACCCATTCATTCTCCCAGAAAGAGGAGCTCGTTATTCTCTGACAGTCCCTTCTCCTTTTCCTTCTGTCTCTCTTCTTCCAGTCTCCATCCATCCACTTCTCCTCTCCTCTGTTTTGTCTCTCCTCTGCATCTTTCATGAGTTGCCGATCTCTGTCCCTTCCCACCCTCTCCCTCCCTTTCCGTCTTTGCTATTATTTTCTCATCTGCTCTCGTAATATCCACCTCTTCTCTGCTGATTCACTTTCTGCGTATTTGAATATCTGAACCACCCCCCACCCACCACCGCTCCTCCTCCCATTTTCTCTTCCTCAGTGCCTGTCCTCATACAGTAGTGTTCCGTCTCTGCAGTATTGCTTATCTCCTCCTGTTTTATTTAGACTTTTGTATATATTCCTCTCTTTTGTGTAACATACCACCATCTCTGTATAACTGCAATAAACTGCTTGGTTCAGTATTTCCAAGTAGTTATGAACCCCTGAATTATATATAGTGTTTGGTATCTGACTCTTAAGTGCCTTTATACGAACATATTCTCTTAAAATGCTCTCTGGTAAAAGTGAGCCCTGTGGTGTATAACTGTAGGGCATATAATGAGGTGTTGAGTAATTACAATATTTTCAAGAAAGGAATATAATTCATAGGAATATGATTCACAGGTATGTGAGGAGTCAGAAAGGGTAAAAGTTCAATGTGAAAATCTTGTTGGTGATGAATATGTTCAAGCTCTGTTGGTAGACCATAAAAAATGTCGGTGTGGATATTCCATTTTCCTTCTCAGCAGGTAACCATGTAGCAGATGTCATGACCTTTGAATCAGCTATAGCAAAGAGCAAATGACCTTCAAATGGTGTGACACTTGTTCCTGGCTGCCACATATGGAAAAATAGACACCCCATGCAGCGACAGTACATACTGGGCCACATAGACAAGCAAAAACACATGCTAGTGGTCTACTGATAAATTCCTTAGCTGTAATGTACGTTCCTTGACTAAAAGTCTTTCAGGTTTGGTCGTCCAGGTGTGGAGTGTTACTGTCAGCATGAGAGTGGAGCGGCTGTCATCCAGCTTCAGTTTCTCATCAACGAGGTAGGTAACAAAAACATGAGAGAAACAATGATCACATTGCTTAATTACTCCTGTTAAGTGTCTCTACTCACCAGTAAGACAAGTGCCGTCATACTAAGACAGGTAACTCTGTGGATAATACTCTTTAGTCTGTAAAACAAGTATACTGCACGGTGTCATTTAATAAGACTTACGGGCTGATTCATGAATGTTCTGGTAATTGCATTTCTTAAAATGTACTACAAGTAGTTTCAACTGTGCTGTTGTAGGGAATGGTGAATGGATGATCATATTGGTGGTGTGAAAATAACTCACCTCCCATATCTGCTCACCACTCTCCATTCTTAGTAGTTCCAAGTAATAACACAGCTTTTTGGGTATCAAAAGGTATCACTGAAAGCCATTTACTTTTCCTTCCTTTAATCAGATATCTCTACACCTAATCAGAAAACCATGAATCTTCTCTCATTCTAGACTCTATTTTATGGCTGCTTACACTGTGGCTAGTAGTTTTCTAAAGTTTATAGCCAATCAGCAATTACACAAACTACAATTTTGTTGCTGGAAAATAATGTTTTATTTGATTCAAGTTGACAATGTATTCAAACTAAATTTACAACCATTTAGATGTAAATGAACATTGTAAACACCCAAATCAAACCACAGAAAATGCATAACACTACACGTCATATGTTTAGCTCTGATAATATTGTGTGTCAAGCTCCTTTTGTATGAAAACATGTCATAGATTAAGATAAAGACATAAAAATGGTAGCAAATAAACTTTGTCTATTTAAATATTTATTAACAACAGTAAACAATACAAGGTAGAATACATCATATCGAATACACATTTTTTGTTTCCTCATTCAAAATGCCAGAATTCTATACAAATTTTGTGTGTGTATGTGTGTGAAAAGGAAGAAAGAAAGAGAGAGAGAGTGAGGTTTTTATCCTCACTAGTGAATGTGAACTGTGTGTAGATGCAGCAGTGAGGCGACCTGGCCATGCCCTCATAGCTGCAGCAGGCAGGCAGGCAGGAGCAAGGGAAAGGGGGTGGGGGGCATTTATCAGTCATCTAAGTGACTGTAGGAAAAACAATGCTCACAGGGAGTCGAGCTGACAGCAGTTTTCCTCGGATCGATCTGCAGCGCTGCTCCAGTTTATGACAAAAGAGTTCACGAAATGGAATGCCACCCGCCAGAGTGGCCAGTAAGAGTGACTGCTTTTGTTAAAACATTCATGTGGGCCTGCTTACCAAGATGGTCACCTAGGACATTGCATCTGAAACACTATTTCTTCCTAAATTGAATCATGAAATGCCTAATTTTGCCATCTAAAAGTGGTGTGTCATTTAATGACTTGGCATTTTTGAACACTGTTGTTTTTCTCGATGGCTGCTACAAGTTTAAAGTCTTGAGCAGCTAAGCAGGGGATCAACTATGTTAGAATGGAAGGGAGAATGACGCCGAAATCTGCAGGAATGGCCAAGCCCATATCAAGGGCTTATTGAATCAAATGTTCTCAGAGAACTTCAGGCGACTTTGGAAAAAGTAATACAAGAGATGTCGCATCTCAATAATGTTCTCAAGGAACTGCAGGAAGATGTTTCTTCAGTGACATTCGCACAGGCTAAATTTAGTATGGATATTGTAACTATTTTTGAGAGACTGGAGCTGGCAGATGGTTGAATAACGGATTTAGAGAATAAGAATGATCAGTAAGTGTGAAGAATTAACTTAAGTAAGTGTGCTGGTTACTGGTGGCTGCGCCAGATGAGGATCTTCCTCTAAGACCTACAGTATGAGATTCTAAACATTTCCGGAACACAAATAGGTGAAGCAAATACAAGAACAGAACAGAAATAAGATCGTATGGCCATACAAAAAGACAATAACAATGACACAACGCAAGAAAACATGGCTAGAGTGGAGGAAATGTAAATCCATAGTGTTTAAGAGTGCAGATATGCAAGTCTGCAAATGTGCAAGGAAGGTATAAGGAATGCAGCCAGAGTACCATTTTCCATTAAGCATATCAATAGCACGAGGGATGAATGAGACATGGAATCTCTTAGTACTCCAAACGGGTGCCCTTAAATGCTGTCTTGAGGGCAATAGCTTGAACCCCCTCTGGAGTGGATGGCCCTGGTTGTCCAATATAGCATCAACCCTCCTAAGAACCTGCCTGTTACAAATGCCTAAAAGCTTGGCATGACTCCTCCCTGAAATCTTATCAGCCATTTTAGAAAGACTTCTATTATTAGACAGATTTAGGTTCCCAAAGCAAGCCGTAATACAAAAGGTTAAAACAGAGAGCAATTATCTCAGAAGAAATATTAAAGGAGTTCATTTTCCCCAGAAAAAAAGTTTTTGCATTAGAAAAAAGTATTGGAATTCATTACCAAAAACCCACACAGTCCTGAGAAAGCACATCCAATTTGTGTGGAGGACATAATTAATGGGGAGAAGATCAAACTGTAATATATATGCTCCCAATCAGGAGGATGCAGATTTTTTCCATTAAGTTAATAAGATTGTCGGGGCTGTTGAGAATGGGCCTATAATATCAGATTCTAAATGCTATAATGGATAGGACAATGTATGAATAGTATGAATAGTTCCAAAGAATAGACTTTTAATATATCAGCTTATGAAGGACCTCTAGTAGATGTCTGGAGGCTGACAAATCCTAAAGAAAGACAATATGCCTTCTATTCACAATATACCCAACTAAATGCGATGCAAACTAGAGCTTTGTTTTCTATGGAATGTCCTAACTGGCCATTTTGAGGTGAACTTTTGTCAGATGCCCTCCTTCTATGTATTTCCTGTTGCTCCTGTTGAAAGCATGTCATAGATGAGGAACAACTGATTAATTTAGTTATAGTCATTTCCGTGTAAATGTACAAATATAGGATAGCAAGTACTCTTCCGCCCTGGACAGAGAGTGCTCAATGCCACCCAATGCCATGTGCTAGTCAGACCTCCACATAATGTTAGGACACAGTGTAACCAAAACATTTTTGCATTTTAGAATGGATTATTTTAGTATCTAAAAACCATGACCAAGCCTGTTATGGATAGTAAAATAAGGGTCAAAGCACTAACCAACCAAACCACAGTGGTTCTGTGCCTAACAATGCATGCTCCAAGAGTTAGGAGTAGTAGGTGGAGACTTAACACTTCATATAAAGATCCAAAATTTAAACAGATAATATGTAATCTGAATAATTTATTATATTTATTAAATACATGTTGGGTCTACTGAAAAGATAGATACTGTTTGGGAGGTCTCCGAGCATTTATTAAGGGCAAACTCATTGCCCACACATCAAAACTGAAACATCAAAATAGTAATAAAATGGGTAAATTGGAAATTAAGAGTGAGAGACCTGGTTGAAACAGATAGATTATGTGTCATTAAATACAAATTAATTGAAATATATAATGAGAAAGTTGAATTTTACATATTTAGTATCAAAACAAATGTATTTGAAAAGTCTGGGTAGAAAATTAAAGGAAGAAGAAACCACATATATTATACCAGGTACTAGGTTGAATCTGGACAAGTGGTGACTACACCTCAGATAATGAACCAAGTCTTAACCAAACATTCTACTCACATCTGTATACTTCAGACACTCCTGTAAGTATTGCAGAAATGGATACATGGTTTTCAAGGACTGGTTTTCATAGGCTGTCATCTAATCAAGTAGAAACTTTGGACGCTCCAGTTACAAAGGATGAAGTTAGGTAAGCTAATAAATTAATTAAATCAGGAAAGGGTTACAGTAGATGCCTTCCCTGTTTATTTATTGTAAGAACTACACCTTCTGACACATTTTTTAAAGAGGGTATACATCTACGGCCATACAAAGAGGTGAGATACCCAGTACATTCAAGCAAGCAGTAATTTTAATGATCCTTAAAGAAGGAAAGGACCTGCTTGATCTAACCAGCTACAGGCCTATCAGTTTAGCAGGGGTTGATTACAAGATACTAATGATGGTATTGGCTATGCGCCTAGTGAATATCCTGCCAGACATTATACATCCAGATCAGGTTGGATTTATAAGTGGAAGGTCATCCTCCGATAACCACAGAAGATTGCTTCCCTTGATGTGGCAACATACGGAGGATGACACTCTAATCGCGGCCTTTCCTTAGATGCTGAGAGGGTTTTCGATTGGGTGGAGTAGGGGGTTTTATTACATACTATGAAATCTTTTGGATTTGGATTTGGGTTCTTAAATTGGATTAGAGTGATATATGAAGACCCACAGGCACCAGTCCTCACAAATGGGTTGATCTCACCCTCTAATCTGTCATAGGGAGCAAAGTAGGAAGACTTTCTCTCTCAACATTACTGTTTAAGTTATTTCTTGAAACACACGCAGTGGCTAGTAGAGCGGACCCAAAGATGGATAGGGTCGGGGCTGTTTTTCTATGCAGATGACATTTTTTGTGGCTTTTTACAAACCCTGCCTCTTTAGCCCCTATATTGTTAGGTTTATTTGAAACATATTCAAAGATGCAAGTTTACAAAAGTAAGTAGTGCAAGTCTGAGGTAATGCCAGTGTTGAGAACTCCTAATAAATCGAGTTTATGGGGGAAAGATAAGCTTCATTAAAAAGCATAGGCTACAGCTACATAGCCAATGCAATAATTTATAGACTATTGACATGGAACAGAATTCCTTGCTAGTAGTCTTAAGGCTGTTGGGCCAGACTGATTTTATGTGCCATTAGTAGATTGTTCGATTGGTATAAAATGGGTTTCTGGAATTTATTGCTGGACCTCATGAAGACTCATTAACTGGACATGTTTTACTGTCATGTCGGGCATTGTCCTTAAATAGGACATTTGACCATTTTACTGTTTTAACTTAAACCGTGATCTTTCCCTAACCAAATAGATTTGTGCTTAAACCTAATTATTTATAACCCAGACCATGGGGAGGATCTGCATATCATGTGCAAGCAAAAATGTTACTCCATTTTGAATTGATTTGAATTTGATCTTGCACAATCAATACCAATGTGCATGTGTCATGATTCTGTACCAATTATAAACAGATTATTTAAACAGAGAAATCCTTACCAGTCACTACTTCCTAATAAAAATGTTAGTTGCACTTCAGTTTAATAATATCTCAATAGTGATGCCAGTCAGCATTCTTCTAGGGATTTCATCAGCTAATTAGGGACTTTTTGTGGAGTGGGAAGAAACCCAGAATTAACATTGTTAAATTATACACTACAAGGAATTTAGGAGGGCTGGGATTATGAGATGTAGAGTTGCATGGAATATCATTTGAAATGACAAAATTGGCTAAACATTGGAATAATGTAAATACTAATTAACTTGCTATCATATCCTCTTGGGGCAAAGAGAGGCATTGTCAAAAGAAAATGTGCCAAGCAGTAATAGCAATCCAATCTTGGAGCATTCCAGAGAGACATGGATAAAAGCTCATAAATGGTTACATATCTCTCAGTATAAGCAAGGATAGTCATCAATTTGGAACAACCCATTAATCTGAATAGGTGAAAAGGGTTAGGGTTGACAATGACACAGCAAATGCGTGCCGTAATTAAAGCTAAAGGTGGTCCAACGAAATATTAGAGTGTGTGACCTTTTTTGTTTTGGTGGATAAGTGGAAAAATGTCATGGCTGACGTTGGGTGGTCAGTTAGAGATGCAGTCTGCAAATGTACAAACTACAGAATCATCCACAGATATTAATATGCCAGTTAATATAGGAAAAAATGGGACTCATGGGACTAATTGGAAATGTAAAAATGAAACAGGTACTTTTCTTCATTTTTTAATGTTGATTTGAATGTTCTTTTGTTTTATTTATGGAAACAATTAATTGAAAGCATTGGAGAGTGGTTCTCTTTATCTGTGCTTATTGGGAGAGCAGTCTCTCCTTCTAGCAGGTATATACAAACAAAAATCTGGATTTGCACTCACAGGCTTTGTTGCTGCTTCAAGGGTTGTTCTCTGGCATTGAAAGAGGAAGACAAAAACAGATTTTGCTTAATGGTTCAAATTGATAACGGACATTGCCTCTTTTGAATCAAAGATTTATAATTACCAAGGGAAGTCTGGTCTAATTTTCTGATGTATATAAAGGAAGAAACTTAACAGGAAGTAAATATTTCAAAATAGTTTTAAAACATGTTTTTAAGGATAATGTTGATTTATTGTAATAAGTGGTCTTGTCTAGCATTATGTGTTGTATATATTTAAAAAAGTGTATTAAAAAAAACGTTTAATAATGAAAATATTTAGTAGTGATGCATGGAGAAATTAGAAATAGTATTAAATGAAAAAGAAAATCTGATTTTTTTATTGGCAGCTTTACTGTGAAAGAACCGAGATATCTAGTGCACTATCAAATACTTGTACTCACTTTTTGTGACATTTACATACTCACACATTGATCAAGTAAGTTTAATTCATACACATTTTACCTGCACCTACGGACAGAAAAAATGTAAATACAGTGAGTATAAGTGTGTAGGATTTCTTTCTTTGAACTTATCAGACACTTACACTATCTGGTGTGGAATAACTGGATAATTTGTTACCTAATGGTGTCAGTTGATTCACACAAGGAATTTCAAACAGTATATCAACCTCTGTCCAAGGACATTGCTTGGGGACCATACTGCATAACTTACAGTGGTTTGCATATATCCTTTTGTAAAATAACTGGAAATCTCAACTCTTCCAACCCTTACTAAGCAACTGCTCAGCTAAAATAGGCTGTTCTGTCTATATGTCATGTTAAGCTACTGAAGGCAGCAAACATACAGGCCACAGTGAAAATGATAAAGCGTCAAGTGTCGATTGACTAGCTGGAAACATGTTATTGAATACCTACAGCATAGTCTGATTTACGTCATATATGTATGTTTATTTATTTCCTGTGGTATTTCAGTTGTGTGCGTTTTCTGTGTTTGTGCATGTGTGTGATTGTATGTGCATGTTTGTCAGTGTCTGTGTGACTGTGACTCAGCACCTTAAACAAACTCTGGAGATGGAAACGGTTTTTAGTGCCTCCTACACACTCACACACACACACACACACACACGCATGCACGCACGCACACACATACACACACATTCATATATACATCTTATGAATCATCATCGTTACCTGGGAGGAAGCTGCCTGATTTTTAATCAGCCTGAGTTCCCAGGGAATGCAGTCTGACTCATACATGTGATGCTCATAGAGAAAATGTGCAGTCTGTAGATACAGATGGGCGACAAATTAAAAGAAAAACTAGTACAGGTCTGAACGTCTGACCCCCACAGTGGAGGGATTTGGTGGCTCTGTTATTCAGCAGGAGGCATTTTGCTGGCATGGTTTGGGTCCACTTGTCTACTTAGAGGGAAGGGTCACTGCAAACTGACACAAAGTTGCTCGTAATGATCACCTTTATTTTATGATGAAACATTTTTATCCTGATGGGAGTGGTCTCTTCCTGGATGACAATGCATCCGTCCACCCCTTGTGCCGGGGTCACTGAATACTTCGATGGAAATTATATGAACATGCTCTGGCCTTCAGAGTCACCAGATCTCAACCCACTTGAGCACCTATGGGAGACTTTGAACTGACATGTTATTCCAAGGTGCATAGGAGTTGTTCTGGTGGCAAGTTGATGTACATCATAATACAAATTCACATTGTGGTCCTTTTATTTGTGATGTTTTGCATGTTTGTGTGCTGCTGCGCGTCCGTGTGTGCGTAACAGGCACAGCGCTGCACACCCGCCTATCTAGGAGCATATTGGACTCTTGATGATGCGCCCCTTTAATAACAGTGACATATGCGCCAGTGACTTTAGACCTGTTGTTTTTTGGTCAGTAGCACAATCGCTTCCCTCTGCCTCAAAATAGCAACGCACCACCAATGCGCCTGATCACACCTCATTTTGCGCACAGACTGGTGCAAGTGCATTTGGTATTTAGACAACGTGGGCGCAGGGTGAGAAAATGACAACTGCGCCGGGGGGAAACTAACAAAGACACGTGCCATCTGCAGTGTGCCGACCGCAAGATGGAGCCCTTAATGTTAGTTTTTTTTTTTTTATTTGCCGCCCATGTGTATGTTTATGGACATTTCTGTAGCTATGTGACAATGATGTGACCTGTATTTTCCTGTGTGCTAATCCTTGAATATAACAAAAAATTGCCCCTGCTCTTATGACAGGGAGCACTTGTGAGTGCTCTGGCTGATGACACTGTCCACCTGTGGAACCTGAGGCAGAAGAGACCAGCCATCCTCCATTCCCTCAAGTTCAGCAGAGAGAGGTAAGCTATACATACCAAAACTGCAAATGACGGGAGAGACTGTTTCCTCAAAGTCCATGTGTCCATCTCACTGCCACACTCCTCTCTTTTTCTCTCAGTTTTTACTCCTTTTCCTCATTTTGGCCCTCACACTCACTCTGCTGCAACATTAACTGTGGGGTTTCAGAGCAGGGGCAGTGTCACAGTTTGTTGCTTGTGTGAACTGTTAGTTTTCACTGACAGTCATAATGTATGCAAACAGAAGGCATTTCATTTGGCAAATATGTTCGTGCGCCTGCAAAACTGTGCACAGGGCAAAAGAGGTGACGGAGAGGCTGATACTCTCTCTCTCTCTCTCTCTCTCTCTCTCTCTCTCTCTCTCTCTCTCTCTCTCTCTCTCTCTCTCTCTCTCTCTCTCTGTCTCTCTATCTCTCTGTTTGTCTCTAACTAAACACATATTATTTGGGTCACTTACTCTGCCTTTGAGCCATTGCCATCACTGGGACACAGGTGTGAACATACCCAAACACCTGAAGGTTTACACCAGCAGGTTGCTACACACACAAACACAACAAAAATGTATTTACACACACAAACACTTAATAAACACAGCTGCACACACTTATACTGCACATGTAAACAAAAACACATTTATATAACAAAATCTATGATTATAGAATACATAGTATTAAATGGCATCAGTTTAAAATACATTCAATTGAACACATCTAGTAATTGACAGGTGCTGATGAAAGGGTGTTTGTGGTTATCTGATTTAGTTGCAGGGGTACATACCATGTAATTGCAACATTTCTAAATCAAGTACGACGGGGGTCTTTTGTTGCATGTCTTCTGTCCTCTCATTTCCTGTCACTACTGTACTGTCTGCTATCCAAAAAATGAGGGGAATTTGCTTTAAAAACGTGATTATCCAGTTGCCACTCCGAAATCTCCAGTCATCCAAGAACTGATATTTCACTGACAAGAAATATATGCTGTGACTAAGAATAATATGATGAGGCTTGTTTTTATATTAAAAAGTTCAACAGATACATGAACGCACCAACACTAAAAGCAACACTAAAAACTGCTCCAGCTTACAACTCAGGAATTACATGACCATAACATATTTTTACAATTAAAAATAAATAAAATAAATAAATAGATAAAATGTTAATTGGTCACATTGGAATGGAAATGTCCAAGTTCAGAGTTCACTCATCTTGTCTGAGTAGATAAGATGATTGAAGTGCAGAATCACCTCACCTAAAGGAAGTTTGTGTCCACTGTGTTCTCCAATCACAGATGCAGTGATTACCCATCCGAGCCAATCATATCATTGGCCATTGATGTGTCGTTGTGAAAAGTAATGAATGGGTTAAACGTCAGAGCCAATGATCTGTGACAGCGTTGATGTGATGAACAGGTGGCCGGCAGCAGCTTTTACGGCGGGTTGTGTTCTCGTGGAGGCGCTTGACCGCCTCTGACATTTAGTTAGCACTGCCGTACGAACGCAACAACCCCGAGACACGGCGACACAGAGGAGCGGAGTTACTGCGTCTCAAGAGATGTCAAGATGAAAGAGAAGCTTCAAAGCCACTTGAGACATTTGGAATGGGAAGAGAAGAAGAAGTAAAACTAAAGCAGTGAGAGAGATTGGAGAAAGCAGGAGAAAAGGTTTGTGAGGAAGAATGGTTAAGATATTGAGGAAAAGGCGAGTAGAGGAAATTGGATGGAAGGAAAGACAGAGGAGAGGAACAGGTATCATGAGCAGGAAGAGTACTTGAGCGGGAGCATACATCTCACTCTCCATTCCCTGTTCTCATTCCATTAAAAATTCAAGAGGATGAATGCCAGCTTTCAGCCCTCATCTATACATAATATGTAAAACATGGACGTTTGGAGGAGAAAATGCATATATTTTAGCCTCATGAGTGAGATAGTCTAACACGTTGATCTCAGCATTAGACATCAGTCTTACTGTTCTGCAAATTACAATGACTTCACCGGAGGGCTTTGCTGTCTCAAAGAATACTAATCGTTATGCTCTGCATATAGTATGGACGTGACAGCTTAGAATAGCAACTTAATAAAAAAAAAGTTGCCATGTTTTCATTTTAGTAAGGGTTTCTATCAAGTGCTATGTTTTCTGGTTCATTGTGACAGGAGTAAGCATGCACGGATGCATGGTTGATGAATGGAATAATGTGGTGTGGCACAGGTCATATGTTTGGCTTTTGATGAACAAATGTGCTACAACTCTTGATATGACTTTGCTGATTCATTGTAAAATATGAAATAGTACATGGCAAGCAAACTTTGAGGCTCTTTATTCAAGTAGTACACATGCAACTGATTATATTCAAGGTAAATTCTGTCTTAATTTTACATTGATTGTCTTACACATGGGACTGTGTTAAATTCAAGTATTTGCAGATCAGCACTTGATTTTCACTCTCTGTGGGCTGATGCAACCAACTCTGCAGTCCCCCATTGTTATTAGTATAACAGCTGCCACAAACTACAGTAGAAACCTCCAAAGTTAATCAGCATTTTGTTTTGTCCTTATGCTTTATTCTTTCACACAGTGTAGCAAGAGTCTTGCAGTCTGATAAGCTTGTAAGATCTCTTGCTCTAAAGGCCACAAATATCTTTTATCTCGACTTTGTTCATCCTTATAAAAGGTGTGCACCCCTTTGTTACTTGGATCAATAAAGCTGTCAAAAGAAATAACATGAAGTTACATTTCCAGATTACTATTAAAAGGTTCACAGTTCAAATTGCCATGTGCAGATGCGAATGGCTGTCACAGAGAAGCCAAGCAACTGCGTGGAAGGTTTTAGAGACAGACACATTTCACAATTGAATCGGACAGTTCGGTAAAATATATAAAAATATTCGTCACCCCCTGCCACTTTCTCCCACATTCCAATTTTTACCTTTGCTCTTTAGTTTTTCGCCTCTCTGACTGTTTTTTTCAAAACTTGACATTGGCTTGTTGAGCTCTAGAGGACAAGGCAGCCATTTCCTCTGTCAACAAAAGGACAGTCAGCCAACCGTAACTGGTTGGGTGACGGTCTAACTGGTTGCCACAACAGCTCGATAATAGAGTGCAACAAAATCAAAGGAATCCACAGCCTGTCACAAGCCAAATAAAACCCTAATATTTAAATATCTCCAGGTACATCTGCTACCCTGTGGATTGTTTCTGTCTTGGAAATTACAGATTTTATTCACATGTATTGATAATCAGTCAGTTTTTAAAAGCATATATTGATGATGTAGAAAATACACTTATACACTTGCTTGCCAAGAGTTAGATGAGGAGGTTGATTGTAGTCTGATGACTGTATGGGGTTAGGGCTGGGAGGGGATTAGCTTAGCTTTGTGTAAGGAGTAGAAGCAAAGTGAAACCGGTACTCTGTCTTTCTCCAAAGCTAAAAAAGATGCCTGCAAACACTTCTTACATGTGGCATGTTTCTGTAGTCCATACCAAAAAATGTAAATGTGACAATTTGTGTTTTTAGAGACAGTTTCACAGTCTCACCCAACCCAATCCTACCCAGCACCTCTGTGCAGCATCTCTGCTGGCTGTTGGGTGACCTCACAGTGCCATTAATTAGAACTATTCTTCACCAAGAAATTGTACCAGACCAAACCATACATTTGTTATATTCTATTTCTGTCAGTGTATTCAACAAACAAGATTCAACATGTAAATGAGTGAGGTTTGAAGACAGACCTACATTAGTTGTTTCCCTCTGCTTCCAGTCTTTATGCTCACGTAATAGTTTGACATATGGAAAGTTTATTCACTTCCTTTTTTTCCCAGAGAATTGGATGATTATATAGATACAAATCTCATACTCTCATACACAGTAAAATATACTGCTACAGCCAGCATGTGGTTAGCTAGCTTAAAGCCTGAGACCAGAAGAAACAGCTTGTCTGGCTCCATCTAAATGTTTCAAAATCTTACAACCAGCATGTCTAAAGCTCACTAATTGTTAATGTTATATCTGATTTGTTCAACTGGTACAAAAATCAAAGTGTAAAAATAACAATTCACCATTTTAGCAGCGGTTATGTGCCAGCCTATTTTTCCGCAGAATACACCAGGGACAGCTTTCTTGCTAACAATGTCTTTCTTTTTGCCTGCTAGCATCAAAAATCAACCATTATCTCTCCTTTCCCCACTGTTGAAAAGGTTGCACACGGAAGCTAAGAAATAAAGCACGGCTAACGTCATTGCAGGTTAACAAAAATAAGAAAAAAATGATTCACTGCTGGTCTAAATCAAAATCTAATCCAACTATTGTTTTCATGACACATTCATAGCCTTAATTCACCGTGTCTATCATCTTAGGGGGGGGGGGACCATTCCAATACTGCAAACAGGACCTTCCTCCCTACCTTTTCCTATCCTTCCCTCCTGTGATCAGAATTTGAGGGTGAAAGCAGTGTTGCTGAAAGCCCTCCAGCGTCAGCATCCATTCATATCAGATCATAGGCATTAGGAGAGAGGAGAGAAGGGAGAAGAGGAGGAGCTGAGACAGACTGGGCCTCAGCCAAAGAGCAGTGAGTCAGTCTGTGGGTTGGAGTGTGGGGATGGAGGGAGCGCAAAAAGAAATCCTGCCGAGTCATTCTGGCGTAGGATGCTCTCGTCACCTCCTGGCCTCGCAGGAATGCACTGCAGATGTGGAAGCTATCGTCAATGCAGGGTGATATGATGGGAGATAATAAGAGGGGGGAATCAGGGTCAGGCCACCCTACCACACACACACACGCATGCATGCACACACACACACACACACACACACACACACAGACTATGGTCATTTAGGGACATTACAAAGACTTGCATTCATTTCTTGGAGGTTTACCCTAACCCTAACCATCACCACTACTTCACCTAACACTAACCTTAGACATGGCCTTTTTCCCCATTTGGAGAAGACATTACCAATTAACTGGTGCTGAAATTTGTCCCCAGTAGCATATAACAGACCACACACACACACACACACACATACACACACACACACACACACACACAGACCCAACAGTACACATACAACAGAAAAGAGACCCAGTCGTTTCACTTTTACTCTTACGCTCATTTGTAAGATTTTTTTAATGAAATTATTTCTGAAAAAGAACTCATTGTGTTCTTGATATATTTGGGTCAGCCTCGAGAAGCTTATCAGACAAGTCATTTAATATTTGAATAATGTTTGAGCCCTGCAGGAGTCACAGGCCATGTATTTTTGAAAAAGACATTGAAACATTTACATATCTGCTTAGTAGTTTAGTGTCTATCTCAGTTGTGCTTCAGTTAAATGACTTAAAATGTTTAGAAAATATTAATTATTTTGTCAAATAGATTTTACTCAGAGATAATTGACTGATTAAAGTTGCTACTTGGCTGCTGATCTAGGATTTTGTCCTTCCTGTCTCATTTTCTCTCCAACTTAACCTTGTAAATGTGCAGACGCATACTGTATATAAAAAAACTGTCAAGGTGAATTAACTTTACCATTGTTTTAATAATGGTTATGCTGCAGGCTTGGAATGATTTTCAGTGGTGCTCTGTGTGAAAGTGCTTGAGAGATTTGTTGTAAAGACAATCTTGATGTGTTTCTCATCAGATTAAATTCTTCTTAATTCACACCCCATGGGTAGATTGGGGTCTCTGGTCTCTCAGCTTAGAGTAGAATCCTCCATCTAGTAAGAAGCTTTGCCAATTGGACAGTGTCTGTTAACAACTTCAATTTGATTTTCAACAGTGATGGCAATTGTCTGCATCTATAAGTCAATTGGCTTCTTTGGCTTAATATCCACCAAGTTTTCTGTATAGTCTTTGCCCCAGTAATCAAATACAAAAATAAATGACTATACTGTAAAACTCCTTTGTTTTTCATCCTTGCAGAACAACGTATTTGCCACATACAGTATAGTATGAGCAGAGGTTTAAAATACAATATTTGATTACTCCACAGTATATGATATCAGCCCTGATGCTCTTTCTGTCAGCATGTTCTACTGCTATGATTGTGCACACCAGCATAATGCTTGATTCCATATGTTTGCATACATGGCATTTGCACATAATAATAAATAATAAACAGTCAGTATTAATCATATTCTATTACAGGAATTCATGAACCACATTACATCATTTTTACAAAACATTACTGTCCAGTCGACCACTTAGCATTAGTGACCAGCACTTTGCTCAAGGCCAATTTAAGTTGTTCAGAAAAAGGAAAGTACCACTAAATTACTGCCGCAAAGATCAAACTTTGCAAACTGGTGGCTTTCTCGTGACAGTTAGGTGCAGATCATTCTATCTTTACTGATTATCCTCTTACGATCATTTTCCAAAGTATTCCCTCTTCCAAATTAAGTTTCAATGAACCATGCTCTCATACGCCTAGCCAACAGTGAGGTTAGCCTCAGAGTTGTGTGTGGCAGGCGTCTGTCATTTCTGAGGAAATGTGTTTGGCCCTGAGCCTGCAAGCTGGCAGCTGCCTTTGTGTGTCGTGACCACTTGAAGCTGGAGATTTCACTTAGAGACACGTGCCTGCCCGACAAGTGTGAACACAGTGATGCACAAACAATTGGGTGCGTATATACATGCAGCCAGAGAAACTGACACACACACTTTGTGTAATTATGGTCCTGACACTGCCTCTCTGCTGGCCCTCTCGGACAGGCTCACAGAACAAATAATCAGTTAGCTTGTATATACTCACATACAGAGATCAAACATATTTATGTACAACATACATTTACATGCAGTACATATTTAAATACATTAATTCATATCAGCGGCTGAGAAGCAGGCACAAATGCAAATGAACACATACACAGAGGCACACGCATGCACAGGCACATACAGAGATAAACAGACATTTATGCAGAAAGTGTTTATATTTTATAAAATCATCGGCCAACACATGCCCACACTCCAGTCTTCCTATGCATAGATGAGGCACATGTGTTTGTGCAGATAGAAAAGGACATTACATTCAATAGACAATCTGCCTACTGGATATAAGGACACCACAAGTTGTCATGAAAAGTCATGTTGCTCTTAGTCATCTTGCCTGGTTAAGTGAGTCTGTGTAAACTCAATGATCCACTGTCCATGTCTGAGTAAGTGAGCTCATAATCCTGCAACCCTGTCTACAGAAGATGACATCCATAAACAATACACTTGCTTGATAAAATACATTTTGTAAGCATAATGCTGGCTGGATTATGATTTTGTTTTTTTGACCAACAAACACATATTAAACATGTACTTCTGGCAACTGAATCATGAGATATATTTTATTGTTATCTTAAGCCAACTATAAGCACTATGAATGTAGTTAAATTATTTCACCGCTGACTTGAAACATTAGATGGGAAGAATGGACTTTTTCAGGATATAACCAAAATGAAGGTCTTAAGCTAACCTCTTTCAGCCTATACCAAAATTCAACAGTACATGTCAGATGCCTCTGCCAGTGCTTTGTGCTCCCAATCATCCACGGCAAGCTACTCTCCATGACATCTCTGCAGCATAAGTATATCACACTTCCTGCTATTTGGCAAAGCAATGACACATTTTGTTGGTGATAGTGTTGCAATGTTGTTATTTTGCTCTTAGTCACCTTGACCGTCAAGTTAGACATACTGTACATGTGCTGTTCCATGTTTGATTAAGCAAGGTCATACAGTATGCCTTCTGTAGTTAAGTGTGTCTGTCTGTGTGTGTGTTTGTGCATCTCTGCACATTTTGGAGTGCGTGGATGAGATTTATGTCAAGTAGCCCGGCGCCACTCCTCAAAAATATGAATATATTCATGTGATAGAGCAGAGCATTGGGGCAGAGAGGGAAGGTGTGTGTGTCTTCTGTGTTATAGTAGGAGCCACTGCTTTCAATACAGTGCTGGAGTGCATTGTGAGATGGACTCACAGACAGAGAGAGGCTTTCTGAGCATGACACACAGGAAAGACATTGAAAGTCACTGCAAGGACATAGTATATTTACACAGATGTGTGCTTTGCTGTGTGTTACGTGCATGTATGTCTAGTACTGTATAACACTATCTGCAAAATACATTCATATACCACTCATTTTCTTTGCTAAATATCAGAAACATAAATGCTGTCTTGATTATGTTCATTGGCAATCTATGTGTGTCACATCCTTATACCACACAAGGACAAATCACAGGATTTTGATACCAGAGAACGACAGACTGCAACTCGCATTTTATAAGATTTTATGGAAAGATTTTAGTTACATTTTGAAGGTTAATACATTTTTCCCCCTAATATTTAACCAAGACCACAGTCTTCCCCTAATCAAGTGCTTTTAGTTAACAAACCATAAAAACGTTTACTCATGCTTTACTTGCCAAGAGTGGATAATGAAGGGAAAACAAAGGCAATATGCTTTATACAGCTGATTGCAGAATCCTTCAGTATAAATATTTCCTCATTATCTAGCTAAAAAGACAATCTGGACGCATTACATTTCCCTTGAATTATATTCTCTCATGCAAATTATGTGCATATGAACATACTTTTTAGGAACAGTTGTAATGTTATGCAGTTAAGTCTGAGCCATGCAGTTATTGTCTTCTTTCCTAGATTACAGTAGAGATTTCTGTCACAATACCATTTAATCTGATTGTAATGGGAAAGACTATTTTATCACAATGCAATGTGTTCTTCATATATCAAACCTACTTAATCTGTTGGACAGCACATATAACATTAACATATTAAACTTGTTGTGCTGAGTGATTCCATCGCTAAATATGAGCTACCGTAGCACAGGGGAAATAGTCCAGTGTGTCTTTTCCGTTTGGAAATAATGCACAAAGAAGGCAGTGCTGTCAAAAGAAGTAGATACAGCTTTATTTCTCCTCCTACTTGGGTGGGTTTAGCAGATGAAACAGGGGCTTTGTCTTATGGGTACAGGGCCACAGAGGTCTACAGGTGTGTCTCAAACCACTGTGCAGATACAAAAGGATCACTGGAGGAGCCTGACGACCTTGAAATATTAGCAAGCCGGATTACCAAGGTGGTACATTATTATTCCTCAGACGGATTGGAGGTTGAATTGTACGATGGATGAAAGAACAAAATGATGAAAAAAGGATGAGAAGATGAATGGATAGCCACGAATAAGGAGGGAAGGGTTTATAACCTCTCATTAAATTTAAGTCTGATGGATGGATGAAAGGAGGAGATCAGGGGATGATGATGAAAACAGGAGAATTATGGGTGTCTCTTTGCCCTCATGTACCCTGTAGGTCTGGAGAGCTGATTGAATGAAAAAAATATGTTAGGTTTGCCACTCACATCTCAGCTGCTTCAACTCGATGGAGTGGTAAACAATCCTCTCGAAGCACATTTTGTCTCTTGTTATAAAAGCATGTCGAGTGATATTTGAGAAAAACTTCTGTCTCTGGGCTTTCTGTCCCTTCTCCCTGTCTCTTCTGTCCACTCTTTCTCTTCCTGCTAATTTCTTTGCTACTCGTTTAACCTTTGTCACCTCTTTTTTTTTTGTCTTTTGCAGAATAACTTTCTGCCACCTGCCCTTCCAGAGTAAATGGTTGTACATCGGCACAGAACGAGGGAACATCCACATCGTCAACGTGGAGTCCTTTATGCTCTCAGGCTACGTCATCATGTGGAACAAAGCCATTGAACTGTGAGTGTTACAGCCCACGTGTCACACTCTGATGCTGACTCCCACATTTCATGCCCAGAAAGTTCTTTGCATTTGCTCTGTTCTTCTTCTAAATATATTGCATGATTTAGCTTGCTGCTATATAGGTTTTGTGCCATATGGGGGGGTGGGGGGGGGGTGGGGGCTTATCCAAACTGAATCACCGATCCGTTAATCAATATTTAAACTCTATAGGAATCAAACTCATATTGCCAGCACTGCAACACAGAGCTCAGAGCCTATTGACTCACCATGCAGCACTTAAGTGAGGTGAGGGATGCTGTGTAATCAGCGTTTCACCTTTCAAAAGGTTATTGTAGTTTTAATGTAATGAGATAAGAAAGAATCATTAGTCAGTCTATCATTTCCAGGCACACTATTCGACTCCAGGTAGTGAGCAACCTGTCTCTTTGCTGTTTCAATGGATCTGTCAGCTTGACAGGCTCCATTTTGGTTCCCTGCTGTAGAGACTTAAATTATTCACTGGAGCGTTTTGCTTCACGCTTTCCCCTCATCCCCCTCTGTCCATGTGTGTGCGTGTGTGGAGAGAGGGAAAAGAGGAGGAGGGAGGCAGGGGGTGGAACAGGTGTCTGCCGAGATCAGTGTATGGTACACACAGACGTCTCGTCTCGTCGGCAGGGCTGTAGGGAAGAAAAGGCGAGAGTGAGTGGTAGGCGAGGGGGAGGAGGGGAGAGTGTATGACAGAGAGGAGGCAGCAGTGGAGTGGATGAAACAGGGCTTTTGCCTGGGGAAAAAGACCCACAGAGATGAGGAACGATGGAGGAGAGGAATGTAGTGGTGACAAAGGGATAAATGCAGGTAACAGAGGGCAGAGCAGAAGATGTATCCAGAGTTGTGCAGATAAGTGAGGACAGAGAGGTAGATGGAAAAGGTTTCCAATTAAAGGAAAAAAAGGACAGAAAAGCACGGTAAGATGTGATAATGATGAACTAGAGGGTAGATGTGGATGATAAGATAGAGAGGAAGATACTGGTGTACCTTGTGAGTGAAGGACAAGCAATAACTTCTACTTTTCTTTTGGTTAACTGTTTTCTCTCTTCTTGTACAGACAGTACCTTTCAGAGCACTTCTTCTTCTCAGTTGTAATCAGATGTCAATGCTCTGTGTCCTTGGCTATCCACACATTATTTTAACCTATGTTTGGGGTCAAGTGCTTTCTAGGAAAGGTCAATCCAGAATGGTAGATATAGTTGCTTGATTCAATTTAAACAGACAATTGTCACAGTCACAAGTAACATTAACTCATACATTGCTTGAAATAAGGCAGAAAATAACCTATAACCTGTGGCAGGATGTGGCTAAAAGGTAGATCCGTTTGTGATAGATTTAGAAATAGATCCTCATGCAGCTTTCACATAAAACAAAAGGTCATGCAGTCTCAAAGTACAAATGCAACCAGCCCAATATATCTTTCTTGGCATCACAAATTACAGCAAACTCACCATGTTGGTGAAGATTTACTTCATACTTGTGCTTTTTCTTCCATTTACTTAACCCATCCAAAGATTCCATTCATTCCCTGTCATCTATACCACCTTTCACACTTTTGTTATGCTGCAGAACTTTCTTTGACATGTTGTTGCCCCCCCCCCCCAAATAGCTCTGCACAATTAGTTTGAGAAAATTAGGTTTTCATATATTTTGGTTTAGGCCTCAATCACTCAATCAGCTCCAGGAATTATTCTCAGATTCGTTATCTGTTTGAGTGTATGAGTTTGTGTCTATTCTTTTTCTTTCTTTCTTTCTTTCTTTCTTTCTTTCTTTTCTTTTTCTCTCTTCTTTTTCTCTCTCTCCTTGTGTCTCACTGCCAGCTGTGAGGTTGATAGGGTCCCTGTCCAGATACAAAAGCTGTTGTCCACCTTTGATGCTTTCATCAGGTGAAGGTAGCGCTTGATCTAGATTAACTGCAATTAGAGCTGTAATGATTTGTCAGAAGATTTACAGAAAATGAATCAAAAAAAGCTATGATCATTGATTACTGGGTCATTTATCAAGAAAAAACATTAAAATAATTGCTGGCTGCAGCTTCTGAAATGTGAGGAATTGCTACTTGTTAATAGTTTTGAATCTTTATTTAATATCTGTGGGTTCTAAACTGTTATTTCAAGACATCATAACTATTTTCTGACATTTTTGTTGACTCAGCACTAGAATACGTACGTATAAGTACTGTTGTAGCCCTTATTGCAGTTGGTTAAGTTCTTGCCACTTGTCACACACATAGTTATATTATGTTATTATGAGTTAATTTTTATGTAAAGCCCTGCCTACTACACCTCTGTCCTATTGTGATTTCTGTAATGAGGTTAGGATATGGTGTGTACTCGGGTCATCATCCCTTGGGCACTGCTATTTGGAGACAAGCTGTAGTAGCTGTGCCAGTGGCTCCAGGCCTGGCCTGGCCCAGTGCTCAATGTCTCTGTATGACTCACACCTCTGTTCCCAAGCTGCTGTACTGGAAAGACGAATAGGCAAACACATACCCAACTGAATGGCACTGTAGTTCAGCCAATGCTACAGGCATTAAGGCTGCTGCAGTAAGGCCACATGTGAGTCTTGTGTTTGTTCACATCAGAAATAATTTGTCTGCTGTATGCACTATGTATGCAATACAATGTTGTGCATAACATGTGTGCATATGTTTGTGTCTGGCAGCCTGTGTGTGTGTATGTGTGTGTGTGTCGTGTATGTGTGTGTGTGTGTGTGTGTGTGTGTGTGTGTGTGTTGATTTGATTGAGCTAGATGGTCACTGGGCACAGAGAGTCAGGGAGAAGTGGGACAGGAGTGGTAAAATGTTAACAGCTTACTATGACACACAGTGCACGTGAACATGTTGGCCTGGGGCCTCTCCTGTTCTGTCCTCATTTTCGTTTCATTTTCTCCTGCTTTCCCACACATGACCCTGAAGCTATTGAAAGACCTTGTTTGCATATTTCATTGTTTTACTTATCTTCCTGTGTTACTATATTTTTATGCATCTGTGAGGTCCTTAGTCGCTACTGTAGGCTAGCACAACCTCCAGTATCCTCAAAGATGTCCACAGCCCTTTCAGGGCCCCAGGCTCCAGGTGGAGGTGCAGCACAGTGACCTTTTAACAATCAATGGACTTTAGAACATTGGAAATTAGAAGACGTTTTGCTGATTCGAATCATTTTCCTTCAGTTCAGCAAAAAGATTTAAAGTCCTTACAGTGTCATTTGCCTTTGTTCCTGAGGTGCTGCTTTAGTCTTGACTTCAATCTTAGATTCTAAGTAAGTTTTAGTCTGTTGTAGCATGATACTGTGTATGGGTGAGCTAACAATGCTGCTTTCAGTCAACAGCAAGTGAGGCTCCAATGTAAAACCTACTGATCTGGTCAATTTGATGATTTGGTGGTTAAGTTTTGTTCATGCATATCATGCCTCAGTACAGCTGGGCCAGCAGCGTCATCTGGAATATGATTTTTCAGGCTGGAATAATAGCACATAGCATCATGTATGACTACCTGAGGAACAATACCAAATTAGCTCCAAATATGAGCTTTACAGACACTCATATGCGTTAACACTCGTCTGATGAGATGACACGAGGCTACATATGGTTATGTGCGTGCTGCAAGAAGGCTGTTGAAGCCATGTTACCGCTAAGACATTGTCATGGTGACTGCGTCTCTCCTGCTTCAAAGAGTGTCACCCGTGGCGACACCAGATGATCAGGACTTCACTGAGTGTGTATTTGTGTCTGTTAGTGTACAGGTTGTGTGTATTTGTATGGAAATAACACTTCTTGGAGGTATATGTGAATGAATAGCTGTAGCTTTTATATCTGGAATCATACCTCTCCTACTTTTGAATTCACATGGTGTTCTTTAGTGTGTGTGTGTGTTTGTGTAGGTGTGCCTGCACTGAGGAGCTGTTTTCAAATTCAATGAGGTGTTGCCCTTCGTATCGCTTAAACATTCCCCCTGCGACAATTGTTTTATCATGCATGTTTCTGTGCCCTCAGGTCTTTATGTGTGTCTGCAACACACACGTACAGTAATGGTCCATTTTGTTTTATGTACTGAAGGCATTACTCAGTGGGAGGAATACTTGATATACAAAGAAGGATTTGGTGCAATCAAGGTTCATAACAGATGACTGTTTGATGTTAAGGTGCCAAGGGGCAAAGATTTTCAAGATTTTATGACGTAATGAGCGCGTGTTATATTTGCCATGGGGTATTTAGTGTAGCTCTAGTAGTCATACGTATGTGTGTGAGATGAAAGACCTTGAATCAGTAGCTGCGAGACAGGAATGTGATACTCATGTGAGTTATAAGAATGATGGCATGCTCAAACCCAAACAAGCATGTATAGAAACAAATATAGTTGTGACCATGCGGGTAAGGCATATTTTTATATAAACATGCAAACACTATAAGACATACACACACACATATGCACACACACAGACACACACACCAAATGTTCTGGTCCCTGAAGCCCTTTTTACTCTGTATGCAAAACACAGAGTCATTAGCGGTACACGGGCAAAAATGTGTGGTTACAGGAGCGTGTTGAAGTAGTTAAGCAGGCGTTGTTTGTGTGTGTTCGTGTGGGAGGGTTTTGTGTGTTTGTGGCGGAGTATGGAGGAATTTTGGAAGCCTGTCTGCACTCTGCCCATCCTGCCTCTGTTGCCATGGTGATTCATTTATCTCCGAACCTGAACGTGTATTTGCAGACTTTGTGAATATGTTGATGTCAGATTTGTTTACTATATGACAATAGGTTTTGACAAAAACAGATTTATTACGTATTAGTCTCATAAGGGGAAACACAGAGAACTTTGCACTTAAAATTTAAAACGAGGAAATGTGGGACAGGAGGGCAAGTTGCATTTTCTTATTGGGCAAGAGGGTAATTGTTTGTTATGGGTGCAGGTTTTTACAAAGGGAGCGGGTGTTAAAATGTGTCTTAGTTGTGCTGATGTGCAAATGTATGTGTGTGTGTGTGTGTACATGATGTGGACGGCTGTTTGCTGAGAGACAGGCAGTGAATGGGGATTAGATAAATCAACAGCTCCAGCTGCGGCAGAGCTTAGGTAATAAGGCTCCAGCACTAACAGGCTAAATATAGAGACAACTGACTGACTGCCTGCCTGCCCACTAACTGCTACCTTCTAATACACACACACAGATTGCTGTAGACGCTTTCCCTATCGAGCCCTTTGCTTATACTCATAGATTCATGCAGAGATACAAGTCTAAACAGCCATTCATCCCCTGCTTATAGGCTGTCATCCAAAACATGTATTTTGATCTGAATGTTGATAACCTTTATAGTTGAATGTTTTTATTCCTTTGCCCTGTCCTTCAATGTCAGACTGGGCCAAAACAAGGACTTTGCCTTGTCTCCTCTTGCATTACTTACATTTGGTTGCAGCTTCCTCTTCCTCTCCTTGTCAGGCATCCTTGCCCTTGCTCCCTGATACTGGTTTTATGTTTCAGGCTCCAACAGTCACTCTTTTTGCAGCTGTGACCTTCCCCGGTGTTCCTTAGCTCACATCATCTCTCAAGCAGGGCAGGTTAGGTAAATTCTGCTGCCACGTGGCACAGGGAGTGGAGATTTGACATAAGGCTGTCTGGAGGGTAAAGCACAAACAGGAGAGGGAGAGGAGGGGGCGGGCAAGCATTTTGTGCTGTCTTCTTTCGCTGACATGTAAATGCTCACACACAAACACACACAAACACACACTCAATACAAGCACATACACATAGCCATTGGGGACTGCTTGGCCTGACAGAGCCATCCATCACAATCTTCAGTGAGCTTATGTCTTTGAACGGCCTTTTAGAGCTTTGGAGTGATTGGCACCTCTGTTCTCCCATAGCGGACCTCTTCCACTGGTTCAAAGACACTCACATTCCACCTTAACCCTCTCAACCTCAACTATACATCTGTGGCCTTGTGTTGATGTCTGAGTACTGTACTGCATCATGACTTGAATAGAAAAACACTATTTCTCGTTCTCTCTTTGTCTTCCTCTTTCTGTCTCTCTCTCTAAGGTCGTCCAAGGCTCACCCTGGACCAGTTGTCCACATAAGTGACAACCCTATGGACGAGGGAAAGGTAAAGGACAATGTTGCCCACACACTCACACACATACAATATGTATGAAGTAACAATCTCTGTTATTCTGTCTTCTGTATCTATCAGTCACATACAGCAAACCCATGTACAGTATTATCAATTGTTCAGACAAGTGAGATGATAAGATCCAGGAGTTCCAGTTGGAGTAATAGATCCAAAATCCAAAATGCTTCAAAATACTGGACAGTGGTTTATAATATTCAGAGACAGAACCTTATCACTCTGACAATGTGTTGTATCTTTTATCAGGACATTTGCAAGGTCACCAGTCGAAATACAGTGTTCATGTGGCCGTTGCAGCACCTGGCTGGTAGATACAGCATATTATTAAGGGCTGCATTTTTTTCAGCCTGAACATTGCCTTACATTGCTCACTCTGCCCTGGTTTAAAACAAAAAGCTTTTAATATCAGAAAGGCTTCACAAAGGACAATATGGTAGTTTCTCTGTGACTGGATCTTTGAGATTATAGTGAAAATAGATTACACAAGATGACGTCTTTTCAGTGTAGCATCATTTGAAGATCCAGTGATTCCCCCAGCAAGCAAGAAATGCATGAAATAACATTCTCTAACCAGTAAACACCAGGAAACATTAACCTTTGTAATTAGTAATGCCAGTAAACTAGTTTAATCAGTCTAAATAATCAGTAAAAATGAAGAATGTTATTGTTGTTATTAGTATCTGTGGCCCTCAACAGCTTGTTCAGTTGACAGTATGAAAGGTTAATCTTTCTCCAGCCCCGTTACTGTCTCTTCTTCATCAGCTGAGCCATTTTGGCACCACTGTGCCTGGCTCAGCTGTTTGAACAGTATGAGGTGAGTGAGGTGACTATCTGAGCAGACGATGATTATTCACCACACCCAGTGATATGTATTCCACTTCACCTGAACTCTGTAACACAGAACATACTGTATATGAATGAAAATGAAACTGTGCTAGAGCTCATGTGATGTAGAACTTTGTGTTACTCATTTGCAATACACAGTTAAAATTTTATTACTGCTATACCTTTAAAGTGGTGGCACTTAGCAGAGATTGCTTCTATAAATAAATCTTCTATAATTCAAATATTTAATTTACATTTTGTCATGTGGTAGATGCTTTTATTTAAATCTACTTACAAGTGAGGCAAGACAATCAAAGATTTCGTAGATTTCATAATATAAACAGCTTTAAATGTCAGATTTTCTTTAAAAAAAAGTCTGTATAATCTCTTGTGAACCTGGATGGGCAGATGTCTTTCCTGAGCCGGTGTAGTCTGCTTACACCTGACTTCCTTTCATGCTGCACATGAATGTCGAATGTATTACTTATTTTTCCTCCCATCATGGGGTCTCTTCTATCTTCGCTCTGTCATCTCTCCTACCTATCTCACCAACTGCCTGACGCTTTTCCTCTCCAGCTTATAATTGGATTTGAGTCTGGGATCGTGGTCCTGTGGGATCTGAAATCAAAGAAGGCCGACTATCGCTACACTTACGATGAGGTAGGCAAATCTCCCCGATTTCCTTTCTTCTCAAACAACTTTCAGTCATTCTTACCACTTCTGACTGTCTTTGATACAAACGTAAGAAATGAAATTACATATTCATGAACCAAACTGTCTATAGTGTGTGTGTGTTTAGACAGTTAGTTCCTCGAGCAAACCTAGAGTATGAAATAACTTACTACAGTTGGCAAGGCTTGTGAGTTGAGCCTGTGGATGTACAGCACACATACACATTCTGTACATACTGTATGCAAGACACACGACTCTGAGTGTGACTCTCCTCTCTCATCTGAGTTTCAATGGTAATGATCATATAGAAAGAGACTGCTGACTGAGAAGGATTTCATCTTTGTACTTCCTGTTTCATACAGATGGGTAGAGGGTGACGGATCTGTCTGCATGGATAATAGCATCTCTTCAATGTGCTGTTTAATGAAGATTAAGCTGAAATTACAGTTTTTCAACTATAAGTGAAGTCACCAACAGCCTTTGTGCTATACAGCTATTTTTAAAAACACAACTCATCATAATACTTCCAGTACGAATGCATGAAATACAAGTAACTTGTCTAAATGAAAACTTGAAAATTGTGTATTTGACTAGCGTTGTGGTCACAACTCAAGAAAAGATATAAGTAGTGCTAGTTATATATAATAAGAACCGTTTGTAAAATGCACGTTTTCACAGTTTCATCATTTATACAACACTGTGTAGTGTGCCATGTGTTCATGTCTCCCGACTAAGGCTGCAAGGCTGCACTGTGATTTTGCTTGCATGTTATGGTTGTAAAAAGGGCAGCTTCATTTTGTAAAAGGTCCACCTTTTTAAAGCACTGAGTCATGTGGCTTTATTGGCTTCCCCAGAGGCAACAGTGTGTGTCTGTCTATAAATAAAAGCAACAATAAAAAAGAGACACAGTGTCAGAGTGTCCAAGCTCCCCTCTGGACTTGGCATATGTCAAACCTACACTGTGGTATACAAATTAAATCTGTACCACATGATACATTACCATTCCCTACATCCATTACAGTTATCCTCACCGTCTGTTACCTGTGATTGATTTGCATGCAATATCTCATTTCTTAATAAATTCAAAATGCTAAATGTTATTTATACTCATGTAGTTGCTGTATTTGGATTTTTTTATGATCTATTATAAAAGTACAGTCATTGTATGTGCTTCAGCTTGATCTGAGCACAGTCTGACCTCCCTCAGTCCATGGTTTTATGTCTTATTGAGAGTTGAATATAGGAGGTCTCATTCATAAACCTGTACTTGGGGTTTAAGCAGACTGAATGGCCGTGAGCATGCTTACACCGAAACACGCGCACAGTTAACATGTACATGGTCGTGCAGCAGTGTCCATGGTACTTAGACACAGAGCCAAACCGCCTGTTTAAGATAATGAGATTATCGTAACGCTCACACTGGTGCTCACCTCATTGGGAGTGCTGTGGTGCTCTAAGCACGCTGATAAGAGTCACCAAGGACTACATAGACACAGGAAAGAGTGGATTTTGCATGTTCAGTATGTACTGTATCTCTCTCTCTCTCTCTCTTGCTCTCTCTCTCTCTCGCTCTCTCTGTGCTTTTACTCTGTCTCCTCTCAGATAAGCTAATATTCTGCAGCTGCTCCTGGGGCATTACAGTCTCTAGTATTGAATCTCCCATGGGAGCTCATCTCTTCTGTCCAAACTCCTTCAGTTACACCTCTCAAGAGACTGGGGGCTGAGTGGGTGGGGGCTCAGGGGAGAGGGATGTGTGGGGACTTGTGCTCCTGATTTCACTCACTATGATTTACTCTGATGAAGCGAAAGAGCCGGCAATACACAGCCATTCTTTTCTCTGTTTTGGAATGTCTTGAGGTTATTTTCCCCCGGATAATACATCCAAATGGTTTTCATAGTCAGATATCTTTAAAGTTTTATTTGGCCCCAAACCAGCCTCCAAGGACACTAGAGAAAATCATTGCATACTGCTATGGGGAATCACTAGTGAAATGTTGTTATGATTATGGCATGACTTCTCTAATATCACTGTTGTGGACAGGCCTGTAGACAAAGCTGATGAATTGGACTAAAGTGCTGTGGGAGATTCATCCTGTTGTGTTTAACAGTGTAAATACTTGTTTTGTTTTGTCTCTTGACTCAGACATAATTAATTAAACTAATCACCATTTACCTACTATGTGCAGGATGTCTAACTTATTCTCAATTTACACATCATTAAAGAATAAGTTCACAATTTTTAAAGTCTGTCTTTGACAATGACAATTGTCAGATGCCCAAATGAACAATGAAATAGGTTTTGCTCGCTGTAATCATTCCTTATACTCATATTGGAGGTTCCTTCCTAATATTCTTTCAATGTAAATGGTGGATAATATACACAGGCCTCATTCTGTGCAAAACTGTACATTTGTCAGCCATCCAAGTTAGTCAAATCAAGTGGGTATCATCTAAAGTCATATTTTTTATTTTTAGAATATAATTCACTTCTTGTGTTCCCTCAGACAGTGTTACATTTATATGAGCTGTGGTGGCACAATTATTTTTCTTTGGACTGTGGATTTTGTCTAACATTACTTGCGCTGATAGCTTGATAGGAGGGGCTCTTTCAAAGGGCAGTATTAAAGACCCCTTTCAAAGTAAATGAATTTTTTAACTTTAACATGTCCATATGGCGCTTTTCATATGCTACAAGACATATCAGGAGTAATAACAGGAGAAATAAGCAGTGAGCTGCAGCCTGCTGAACGCCATTCTGTGCTTTGGTGGAAGTTGTTGGTAATGTTGAAGAGTTTGGTTGGGCTGTACCTTCTTGGCATAGTCGCACTGGTCATGTTATCTGCACACTAACTCATTTTAAGACAAGAGTCACTAACAGTCCCTACACCATAAGCAGGAGCCAGAGAAGCCGCTTTGCATATTCATAGATTTTAATGAAGGGTTAGGGTTAGGGTTTTTTTTACAGACACAAGCAGTGTTTCAAACAGAGGATCCTTATATATGTCAATACATGTCCAGAGGAATGATTACAGCAAGCAAAACCTGCTACAATGTTCATGTTCAGTGCACCTGTTTTATCATAGAAAAATTGTGAGCCTACGACTTCACACTTCAACTTTTCCAAAATATTTACTACATACATATCGATGGGAACAGTGCAAAAGAAGTTATGTGGAAGGTTTTACTGTGTTGGATGATGACATAGACAGTGAACTTCCAACATCAAGATGGTTGCTATGGATACATGGGTCTAATTTGATGTCCAGATATAGATGTTTTACTTTACATAGCTCATTTCTGTCATCGAACATACATTTAACATCACATGTCTACATGTCTATAAGACACGTGTAATGCATTGATCAGTTGGTACAATTGAAATAGTTTGCTGTCATTTCCTGACATCATGAATGTTTGCAAATTCCATGTCTGTATGGCTTCTGTACACAATGCTGTAGAGTGAAGTAACGTTTTACAGCTATCAAACCCATTGCAAGCTATATTCTTCTTCCTGTGGGCTCTCTCTCTCTCCTGCTGGGAGCTTTTATTCAAACACTATTTGCCTAGAAGCTCACAGTCAAGTACCAAAGTTGTCGACTGATATGAACAAGGACGCTTTTCCTCTTCTTTTTTCAACAGCAGAGTAAGGCAGCAGACCATGCAGTGATGGATTTTGATGGACTTTGGAATAGGCATGTTTTAAGGCATTTTTTTAGTTCTGGTGGAAATTTGTGGATGTTTAAACAAGCGGAAGGTAGTCTGTGGTTAGGGATTTCAAAGTTTAAATGGTCTTTGTGAGTGATGTTGGCTCCTGTGTTCTTGGCACATTTTTACCCATTCTTGCAAAAGTACTCACACAACGTCAGCAAATAAGGTGCTCGTGAGGGAAGCAGTGAAGTTGTTTTCGACTCAAATGAAGACAGCATTTTGTGAGTTGTAGACGATGTCAGAATGCAGAAATGTCAGCAAGTAAGGGGACATGACCTGTCTCCTAGACAACAATAAAGTTTCAGGGAGAGTTTAGACAAACAGCAGAGACAATAAAACTTCAGTTTTTAAAAGCTTCCAAAGAGCTGAGAGAGCATGCCTTCCACTTTTGTGTCTTTCAGTGGATTGTCTATTATTAGCTGTGGATCAGCAGTATGGGTTTCCAGTGAGTGCTAGCCAGAGAGTATCTGTCACGCTGACCCTGCTCCACTCTCCATCGTCTGAGTCAACACCTTAGTCTTAGTCCAGCCTGATGAATGTTTGATATCACAGCCAAATTGGGATTTCTTCACCCCTCCTTCACCCCCTGTTTGTCTTGTGGTGGCCGTTACCTATCCGTGTCACACAATGGTTCATTATACAGTAATTCTGTCCATACAAACACAAAGGTTCCTGCCCAGTTCTCTTAATCACAGCTCAATCATTTGAATTTCATTTTTTCCACATTATTTTCCTGTAATGTTTTGTTTATTTCCTCTACTTCTGTATCTCTTTTTATGTCATTTTGACTCTGGTCCACTTTTACTCCATTTGCCCCCTCCTCCCCTCCACTCTCTCTCTCTTTCTGTGTGATCTCACTCCCTGACTGTCCTTCTGTCATTTCTTTTTGTCTTGTTCTTTCCATCAAATCATGGAAAGAGACCATCAGTTTGTGCTGTGAGGCCCAGAAAGTCAGATGAAGATACAAAATTGGCAGTTACCTCTGGTGTGAAGTGCTGTGCAACTGCAAAGATCATGTCTGTATCATCCAAGAATCTGTTTCCATGTCATTAAACAAAGATTTTGTGCAAAAAAAGGGTGCACAAACATGCCCCAAACTGTGACATAGTATGTACTTCAACAGAGAATCTGCACCAAAACACAGTAAGTTGTGGGGTAAAATGTTTGCTTCAGTTCTGTGAGGTATTAATGAAAGCCAACAGTAACACAGTAACACGTTCAAACTAATTCCAGAAACTATGAAGCATTAATTATGTCATTTCCAACTAGTTAAAAAAGATGTTACTGCTTCAGCTCTGGATGAATGAATGTGAACATATTCTGACAGACAGGTTAGGGTTAGGGTGACAGAATTCATATAGTAAAGACCTTAACGGCATTTTCAGACTTAAACCAGGTAGTTGACAACAAATTATCACTTTTTAAAACTAAGTTCCTGATAGGCGAGATTGTCCTCAAAATACAATTAATTTGAATACATTATCAAAGTTTTTTGTGATGCTCTTTTTGATGGAAAGCTCAGTTGACACCATTTGATATTTCCTTGTGCAGTAAATTCCTCCCATCTGGTCGTCTAAGAAGATTAAAAGCAAATGGCCAAGTCTATCTGACACATGCCTGGCTTCATTAGGAAGTATTCTCTTTCCCACTTAAGACCTGTTGAGAATACAGACAGATATCTTAACTATTCATAGCTGATGGGTCATTTGGCAAGTCTGGTGCAATATCCATTAGTGGATAGAATATCCTTCTTTATATGATGGTCATTCTCTGTGGGCCTTTTATTCGTCATAGTATTAATGTTGTTTCAAGAATACTTGTTAAAAACTTGGGCGGGTAGATTCCCACACATGGCTCTGACATTCAATGGTTGTTGATCAGTTATTTTTGTAATGTCATTCTCAACAAAAATGTGGATGTACTTGGTTTGTTGTGACTCATTTCTAAAGCTGGAGACGTTACTTTCTAGATCCAAAGTGAAATTACTGGAGGGTTTGCAATCAAATTCAGTACATGATGAATCTTAAGTGTTTACTGCCTATTGTGTCATCCCTTGGAAGCTAGCACAATATAAATCATTCATGGACTGCTGTTAAACAATTATACAAGAACATGAAATATATGTATTGATAGAGTAGACTCTCATCTTCTAAGTGATTGTGTTTATTTGAAAAACAATGCCTAGTCCTTTAAGTAATCAACACATAGGACCTGATTTACTAAGATCCCAAATAGTGGGGACTAAATTGCATGCACAGTGCAATAGATTGTGTGTTTCGTTTGCTTGTGTTTTGCAGGTGATCTACTAAGAATAACTGCATAAATGAAAACAGGTGCAACAGGGTGCAGACAGCAGTATTTAAATGAGGGTTTTGCGTGTCTTAATGAAGAGTTTGGATGAGCTGAAAGCTGCAAGCGCAAAATGAAATGTGATCAGGTTCTAGTGGAAGAGGTTAACAAATATATTAAGTTATAACAAAAACAAATATTACCAGAAAAACCAACATATGGGAGAGTATTTGTTATAATTCTGTTAGTAAAGCCAAAAATATTCCACTACAAAATTATTAATACAGGTCGAAAAACTCCATCCTGTACGTATTCTGTCATTGTGCCTCCTTCTCCTCCTCTCCACTGTAACAGAAGTCATCTGAGCGCAGTGCGCAGTCGGTTAATACCTGCCCTTCAAAGGTATTAATTATAGACGCAGTTAGCGTCAGAAAAATTACCTTCAGGTTTGGTAAATCACAATGCGTGTACTAAATAACATATTTGCATTTTCTCCTCCCTGTATTTTGCACACTGAGGTTAAAACGCCCCGTATTGCATATTCATTATGGCAAACGTGCTAAATGGACAGCACATATGATCTTACACATTTGAAAGACGCAAACCTCAGTGCGCTGCGTTAGTAGATCAGCTTGCACATTTTTTGCAGGTGATATCAAGTTTGCTCACGTTTTTACACACGCAGACCTTTAGTAAATCAGGCCCATAGTATACGCCTAAAGTGAGCCAACGATCACAAATAGTCAAGTTTTTTACTTTAGGCAGGCCTTGACTTTTCATCCAGCATCATCAATGAGTCAATATCGCCACTTCGCTCACTTCATAAGAGAATAGGGCTGAATTATTTTGAGTCTGTTTTGTACTTGCATTTTTTCCTTCCTCCAATTAAAATCTATGATGGCGTATCATATTTTTTTGATACACAAGACATCTTAATTGGTAGATAGAAGCTCACAGGGGCTTGTTTCTTTAAGGGCTTATATAATAGCAAACAGAATGGATTTCATGTTCTGAAAACAAAAGGAGATTGCTCTATGGAAATCACTGTTGACATACTTGCCCCCAAATGCTTGTTTTTTAGATTAAGCTTTTTTTGGTTGAATGTTTTTCTACTTGAACTGAATTATCATTGCAGTGAGAGACCGTGTGTGCGAGTGCGTGTGTGTTAGGGGCACTTTAGGGCTAAGCTGTCTTTGTGTCCCAGTGTGAAAAATTGCTGGCAGATGCTATTCTAATTATGTCTGTGATATGCATGCTTATGCGTACGTCTATTTTTCTTCACCAATCTCATTTTGTGTGTTATTTTTGGTCTTTGTCTTAGTGTGTGTGTGTGTGTGTGTGTGTATTTGTGCATATTTGTGGGGACACACTTGCTTGTGTTGTGACTCTAATAAGTGTTGACTGAATTATCTCATCTCCCAATCCCCCAAAGACCAATCTGTGAAAACTGACCTAATGTAATGAATCATGAAATTTTCTTTTTTTAATTGGTATTGTTTGATATGATAAGTGCCATGTGTTTCAATTACCCTTTTCATTTTCCAATTAAGCACAGTGCATTGTTGCCTATCGGGACTGCCACGATGAACAATGCACTGATAGAAGTCTAGCATCAGAATTCATTAAAATGTGTCTTCAAAAAAACTTTTATCTAAAATATTAACAATATTAGTTAAATATGAACTAATATCATTTAATATCATTATACTGATGTCTGGACCTAAATCTATTTTCCATATAACATATAAATCATACAATATATTTATTATTTAACTGTGTTTACTGGATTGGATTGCGAGAGTTTTCACAGAGTCTGAACTACATCCACACCACCTGGCACTGCACACCGGTGAATCACTTCTGGCAACAAATCCTTGACAACCTCTCTCTCCTTCTGCGCTGCTGCATCCCACCATCACTGCCACTTTGCCTACAAGGACACACATCCGGCATCGTCTTAAATAAGACATCTAAGTGGTTACTCATCATGCCTCTAATTACTTCCAAGAAAACAGGAAATCATGAAACTTCACAACCAAAAAAAAAAAAACACTTGAAGAAATAAGATATTGTAGGTTCAGAGTTTAAGTCATGTTCAGTTTCTGTGTCTTTGTGGGAATGGAAGGGGACATGTCGCTAAGAGTATCATAAAATAAGTGAGTATGTGTGTCTATACAGCATGATGTCACATAACCAGAGCCCTGGTCTCATCAAGCCCACAGTGACCTGGAGGAAACTACACCGAAAAGCAGGATAATGAGACGTCTGAAAAACCCTCAAGGCTGTTTTCTGAGAGCACTCACCTCAGGAGGCTCTTGTTGTTTTGCCTACAAATATATTCTCTATTATGTTGAACCGTGTGAGTTTGAGGTCTGGCCATGTAAAACAATGTGAAGAATACATCTTCAGGAGGCAATAGATGGGGTTCATTGCCCCGTGTAGAACAAATAAGCACATTCAAATTTATTCTGGGACAGATAACATTAGATGCCAATATTCAAACCATTTCATTTGATGTATTTTCAGAAAAAAAACTCTTCAGTGAACCTGACAGGCAGCACCATATATGATTAATGACATACTGAAAGCAAAATTGATATACACATGAATAAATAGCAGTTGTAATTGGAAGAGATCGACTTAACCTGAATGTGCTTTCACATCAACAGCAAGGTAATCATTCATTTCAAATGAGCGACTTGAGACAAAGTGCAGCATTTGTGAGACAAAGTGATAATGGATGATTGGTGGCAAGTTCAAACCGAAAGATTAAGTAGAGCTTTACCTAAAATGGCAAAAAAATAATGTGTCTCTGAAAGAAATATATTTTTTTCACCTCCTGACAAAACTGGGCTTGTGTTGGGAGATATTACTGATGCTGCAGGTGTTCTGATAAGAAAAGGCCACAAGCACACGGGTAAAAATTCATGTGACAAACGTTGTGAAACTGCTTTGGAAGCTGCTGTGAGCTTCACGCAGATTTGGTGCACGTCATCATATTTACTTAATGTCAAAACATTCTCGCAGGTTTAATTATGACTTATGAAAAGGGCATCAATAAGCAAGGTTGCCCTTTACTGGCATACTTTGGTCATGATTGTGTTTTCAATGATTGCTTGTCAGATGATAAATCATCATGAGCCTGGCTTCCAATGGCAACAGAACTGTTCAGATGACAGGGTAGATGAGAGGGCAGAGAGGGCACCGTCTCTCCAACCCTTGTCTGTCTTTCTTTGCGTGTCTTGGTGTCAATCTGTCAATTTAGGTCTTTGTTTTTTTCACCTGTGTCTTTGTCTTGATTGTGGAGACCTGACTCAAAGGTCACTTCATGAACTTTCCTCTTTTATTACTGACTTTTCTGTGATTACTTTTATCTCCCATTTTAAGCTTGCTGTTGTTGTTGTTGTGGTTTTTAAACTCCCACACATACTTCTGTCCCTCTCTGTTTTTCTGCCCAACTAAATACTTTTATTTTAACTTAAATCATAACAAGGTTTTTAAATCCATGGCTCCAAATTATACCAGATTAACCTAAATCACAATTTCAACTGTGTTTCAGTTATATTGAATGCTGTGTTATTAGGGAATATATCTTTAAGAAATAGAATTTTTAAATTCATAACCATACTAATACAATTGTCTTGGAATTTCTGAATAAAATGACTATCTATTCTTGCTTCTCTCCACAATCAGCAAATATGTCATGAAAGGCCATTCATTTATGCCACAGGAAATGCTCTGAAGTCACAGACAAGACCCTTTTATCTCACTTTCACCATCTGTCCGATAGTATATAATCCACAGTCTCAGGTCTTTAACCCACATATGAACATTATGTACAGTACCATATGGCAATGGCAATGCAGCAAACCTATAGCATATAGAAAATAGTGGCACATGATGTTTCATCCTGCTTAACTGTTGTCCTCCCTTCTGTCGTTTCCTAGGCGATCCACTCAGTTGCCTGGCATCACGAGGGCAAGCAGTTCATTTGCAGTCACTCAGACGGAACCCTGACCATATGGAACGTCAGAGGGCAGGGCAAGCCCATACAGACAATCACCCCTCACGGTAAGGAGAGGTGGATACACACACACACACACACACACTCAGACACTTGTGCACACATGCTGCATGTTGATCTCTCTTTACTTGGATGGGCTGTTTATTCCTTCAACCCTAAGCTATGGCAGCAACTGATATAATAACATACTGAAAGCATATTGTATCGTATTGTTCAGACAAGAAGGATCTGAAAGAGCTCCCTCTAGAGCCCTAGAAGACACTGCACTGTACAACTGTTTCCACAGGTTGAGCAGCACCTTTTTGGCTAGTAAACTGAACTTGATGTGTAAAATTGGTGGCATGCCATTTTAAACATCCCAAACCACAACAGTTTGAATGTTTGTAGTAGTATTATTAGATAAAAAAAATCTTGCTAAAGTCTCACAAATGAGCTAATTGACTGAGTCAATTCTTACTATATTATACAAATACTTGCAGATGTTAAAGTTTATGTGAGATAGCTTTCCTGAAGTTATTAGTTGACACCTCTAAGTGTGTCAGTTCACATCTGGCATTAGAACACGTCTCCACAATAACCTTAAGTGAACCTGGTCACATTAGGCTAACCCACCGTTGCTATTTTTGGGGCTAACTCTCTAAAATGTACGCACATTGTGCTGCTATGTTCACAGCTATACGGCTAACTTCATACTGTACTCCATTTGCTAGCCTTCTTGTTGATTCACATTTCATTATGACTCTGTTGGCACACTAATGAATATGTACTTCTGTTTACATGGATGATATCAGTTGAGAAATTGGGCCTTTTAGGTGGCCCAGGACACATTTGGCATACACTACAAAAATGATGCAGCCATATGTGGCCCAGACCACCTCCAAAATTGAAGCAATCAGATCTCAATGTGTCACACCTGCACTTAGAGTTATCCACTTATAATTGGATCGCCCCATTAATTCTGCTCCATCCTATCACTTTGTCTTTTTACACTGCAAGTTTTACTACACACATACTGTTCAAATGCCTTTAACTACCTCTGTCTGTCACATGATCCTTTCTGTACTCATCGTAGCCATCCCACAAGAGTCTCCCTACATGGCTTCCTCATCATTCCCCTCATTTCAGTTAGAGGATTATTGTCAGTTCAATTATGTCTTGCCTCTGTTTACTTTACTTTGTGTCTGCATATGCATACATTACTGCTGGTGCACTGATTATTTCCTGCTCACAGTGAGTCTGCTCTTTTGAAGATGTATTTTAATCCATACTCCTCTGTTTCCTCACACACCTACTCACCCCGCAGAGCAGTTTGACAGTCCACCCAGATGAAGGACCTGGAAGAAATAGTTTGTGTGTGTCTATTTGTGTGTGTGGTGTGTGTGTGTGTGTGTGTAAATGTGAGTGTGAGTGCGACAAATGGACAGAAAGAGAGAGTCAGAAAGAGGAACAAAGAAGGAATTAAATAAAAGGAAAAACAAAAACTTCTAACCAGTTTCTCAAGCTGGTTTTGTGTGTAGGGGATTGCTGAAAGGATTTCACCACACAGGCTTTTTAATTAGTTGTTTCTCCCACAGCCACATGTATAATTAGTTTGGTATTTAATGGGCTATTATGCAAATTCCTTTGACAGGTTTAAGTAAGGCTTATAAGTCCTCCTTTAATTGTCTTTTTTAGATATATGTTATTTAGATGTAGTTATTAAAAGTAGCTCTTTATTATACAGACCTGCCTTGTATAACCTGCCTTCAGGCTCTTGAAAAATATTCTAAATGTATTCAGCCATGTCCTCTGCGTTCTGTTACAAAATATGAATAGGTTGGCATACATATGATGGATGTGGAGATTTCCTTCATGTGGACTTCCCCTGCGGTCTGTATAGATGGATTCTGTAAATCATCCATGATTGTCACACCTTCTTTGCATGTCCCTGCCCCTGCATTTGTCTTTTCCCTCTCTGATGAATAGCCTTTTGTTATTGTATGACTGCTGTTCAGAGCGGCAGTGCATCTTCTGGGGGGGGGGAGAAAACGAGATGACAAGAGATGACAAACCACAAAAAGAAGAGAGGGGTTGAAAAGGGAGTGAACTTGCAAACTTAAGTAATTTCTATTTGTTCTGTTTTTAGGTAAACAGCCCAAGGACGGAAAGAAGCCAGAGCCTTGCAAACCCATTCTCAAAGTGGAATACAAAACCACTAGAAATGGGTAGGTCCCTCACTCTCTGTCTCACACTCACATGTTTAGGCGTGAATATGCTTATTTGTACACAAGTCAGGCCAAAGACACATCAATGTTGTTTATAGTACAGGGATCAAAAGCTGTTTCCGAGGCAATGTGGCTTAAAAATATGTATGTTCCTCAGACTGGGAGCTAACTGGAACTCGATGTGTCAGTCCAGCTAAATCAACTCTTTATCATTTGCAACCCCTCCTCTCCAGCCATGATGTTGTTACTGTGTAGGTAATAATACACTACTGTGTTCTGATATTAAAATAACTTGAGAGATTAAGGAAATGCCTCTTCATGCCATCAGCATTCTTCACTCTAACCTTGTGTTTGTATATTAGGACACATTAGGCTGTATTGTACTATTATCCAGTTATCCAAAAGAAATGTTGGCCCTTTAGATTGCACTATAAGCTATATGCAAGGATGACCAATGTGGAGCTGTTGACTGGCTTTACACTATGGTGTTCTGTCCCCTGCCAGCCAAGCACTTTATTAGAAACACCCCTGCAATCTAATGCAATCCAATTTAAAGTATACTGTAAGCATAAGTTCTGCTTACAAAGCTAATACATTTTCAGTTTTAGTTTACATTATCAGAAAGGTGATAATTCTACTTTATTAGACCGTGTTTGAACTGGTTTTAAAATATGTCTTGGGCAATTGGATCACAAGTGGACAGCTCTAAATATATTTGAAATGAACACCAAGACGCATTGTGATCCAATCACTCAAACCGCTTGCTGAGGTGGTCTGGGATGCATTTGTCTACATATCTTTTGTAGTGTAAATGCTAATGTGTCCTGATGTGTCCCCGACAACAACAAGTGTAAAAAGCTTCTTATTGAGGTTGTAGTGGGTAGGGGTGGTGTACTGGAGTGCATTATATCAAACAGAGTTCTCTGATGTTTTGCCCCTCTAATGTATGTTAATAGGTGGTCAAAATATAAGGAACTTTTCAATTGAATGCATTTAGCACACCACCACCACCCACTACGATTTCAATAAGAACATAAATCAAGCCAAATCAATTTAATTAACATAGCCCCAAATCACAACACAAGTAAATAAAAAGCCACTCATGTCCGTGCTTATTTGTATGTGTGTGTGTGTGTGTGTGTGTGTGTGTGTGTGTGTGTGTGTGTGCTTGTGTGTGTTGTTCTAGGGAACCCTTCATAATCCTTTCTGGTGGTCTGTCCTACGACACGGTGGGCAGGCGGCCCTGTCTTACGGTAATGCACGGGAAGAGTACTGCTGTGCTGGAGATGGACTACCCTATAGTAGACTTCCTCACACTCTGTGAGACACCGTATCCTAATGGTCAGTGCAGTTGTGTGTTTTGTTGTGGCTGTACACACACGTGTTTAGAGTATGTGTGTGTGTATGTGTGTGCCTGAGCAGCGATTTGTAATCTTATCCTCCTGTCTGAGAATGCATTAGGTTCACACACACACACACACACACACACACACAAATTCACAAACACCTTTGTTTTTTAATTATGTCGGATTGCTTGCCCCTGTGTTAGTGTGTTGCTGTAATAAATCTAAAATTTCCCAAGGGGAAGGATCCTATTCCACTTTCATTATCCGACACACAGAATATTACATTTTCATTTCATCTCTTTGTACACAATAGCCTTCCATCTAAATTAAATTATTATCATATATCCTGTATTCAGGAGTCAACAGCTAAAACAAGTGAGAGTGATGATGAATGGTATGTAATCCAGTATGTAAACGCTTCTGCAGCATTATCTGGCATATACACTATACAGCTGAAGGAAGGATTAGTGAGTTGTGTAATAATGGTGACTTCATTATGTCACAACCTGATGTCACCACCCACCGATTTCATCTGGTAATGGACATTGCTGGGTTCTGGATTACGCAATACATGTGTGGTTTGTGTATGTGTTTATGTGTACGAGAGCATACTGGCACAGGAACAAAAACTAGCAGAGAGTATGTATACATACAGTACATAGTATAATATGCAATTTTCAGACACATCCGAGATTAAAAGGTGAAGGACAACTCATAAAAAGAGATGCATTTTTGACTGATTGGAAATAACAATTTGACAAAATAAATCTTATCACAAGGCACTTGGTTTTTCTGAAGCTTTCAACTACATCTCGTTGCCTTTCTCAGCAGATGGAGTTGGCTCAGTGTTAAGCATCTGTTGAGAAAGGCAACAAAATAATTCTTTGGAAAAAACAAGTAAGTAGTAATTGTTGTGATAAGAATGTATCTAATAAGATGCAAATGTTTGGCCTTGCTAGCTGAATTAAAGTTGAGCTACTCACACACTGTGTGTCTATTCTAAACTTATGTCATTATTTATTTGCTATTCAAATCGTTATAGACAAACTGCGTCTCTTTTTGTCTGACTTGTTGATTAACTGGTTTGTATCATTAGGTAAATTAGCAGTCAGGGTGGGCATAATGGCTGTTGTTATTTCCACCTCCTAAAAGCAGAACTAGGGGCATATGGTGAACTGGAGTTGCATAAAAATTCACAAGAGGATGTGAATCACCTGTAGACCAGTGCCAGTGAAGTAAAGGGAGAACGACACTGACAGATGTTGTGACAACAGCTGTCAAAGTATTTCAGCCTTGGGGTACAGTGACAGCCTTTGACCTGCTGATCTAAACAACAGATTGCTCTCCAGACACCAGTTTGAGTACATGTGCGTGTGATGTTATTTCCAAATCAGACATAAAAGAAAAGAGGAACTGTAGATGCTCTCTATACATAATTCAAAAATATTTGCTTTATTACTGCAATGGACATAGACAACAAGCGATTTAAAGACAGAAAGGCCCATAAATTTAGTGACAGTGCCCTTGAATTGTGTTGCCATTGTGTATGATATGCGCTATATAAATAAAACTGCCTTTCCTTGCCTTTAGTTAAGTGTTTAACTCCCAGCTGCTCTGGTTAAGTGGCTAACAGTAAGAAGCATACGGCTTTGCAGACTTTCACCAAAAAACATATTCTAATAATCTTCATATTCTGTTCCTATTGTGACAATTTCTCTTAGATGTGTATTGTTGGCTGTGCTAATATGTGTAAGTCTGTTCGTAGAACCAGCACTATTTTTTTATCAATTAATTAATTACAGTGGTTTAAAATCTATTATAACAGAGACTCATCTTAAGGTGTAATATGAATTTTTACTCCCAAATCAGATTGATACAAATATTTAACCATGGAAGTATCCCCCACAGATATAAATCACATAGATTAATAAATCTGAAGTATTAAGCTTTCCTGCCCTCACATCTTCAGGGCACAGATATGATAATAACATTTGCCATATAAAGTCTGAGGAGTTCTTCCCCTGTGGTTTGCAGATTTCAGGGGAATTTCTCTCTCTCAAGGAATTACACGACTACTAAAAGTACGCTGTGATAAATGATTTGTCTTGCTGTGTTTCATTGTGTAGATTTTCAGGAACCTTATGCTGTGGTGGTCCTTCTAGAAAAGGATTTAGTGGTGATCGACCTTGCACAAAATGGGTGAGTCTCACTCTTTATGAAATAATTCTCCATCATCCTCAATTCCTTAGTTGACTTATTATTGCTCATTATCCTTATTATATATTGCCCCTTTCTATCATGATAACACCTTACTTTCATAAATCTGTCTGTACTGTAGCATTTTAGCATTTATTGGATCCCGATTTGGCTGCCAGCTTAAAGCAACCACGCAGTAGATTAGTGAATGAGACTAATGCTCTGATACTGGACAGACTAATGTACTGTTATTAGAGTGACTTTATCTGGGCTCTCTCATTAACAGTTACCCCATATTCGAGAACCCCTATCCTCTGACTATCCATGAGTCTCCTGTGACCTGCTGCGAGTACTTTGCCGACTGCCCTGTGGACCTCATACCTGCACTTTACTCTGTTGGCTCGCGGCAGAAACGACAGGGCTACAGCAAAAAGGTACTGTATACAATATGTTGCAACTCGTTTGGTGCTGTGTCTTCTTTTTTTTTTACTGTTGTGGAAAGAAGATCTTTGTTTGGCAATAAACAAAGAGAATAATTTACTTCTCAGTATTGGAAGCAATGCAGCCGTGAGAAGTTTCAAGACTTCCTCCGGACATGTACATAAAAATACTCTGCTTTAAATAATAATATATGTCTATTATGATGATTAAAAACCTTGAAATCCATCTGCTCCTTCTCCCTCACTGAAAAATGAATCATCGATGAATGTGCAAATATTTTTAATTCCAAAAGTTTAACTGCTGGACTGTATCTAAAAAATCTGAAATCTATTCTTAGTGTTTGTACACTGGAGGTTCCAGTTTTCCACATCATACTTGTGTAAGTTGCATATAGGACCATGATAAGCCTCCAGACTCCTCTCCTTTTAAAATTCAGATTTAGAATGTACACACAGAGAAACAGATGAATGTGAAAACAGCCTTCTAGTGTCAAACTGTGCACATACATCATTCTGTAGAGTGAGGGTCAAACATCCAAGAAGCAAAACATATTTTTAAGTGGACATTGACTTTAAGTAAAGGGTTTGGAAAACTGGCAACACTTTATTTTACGGCTCAGTAATTTCTGAATGTTTTTGTAATATGTAATATGTCTGGAGAAAGTTTCCTGCAAAGAAATATGCACAGGGCTTAAAGTTCTCAGGCGCTATACCTGATTTCAGCCATAGAGCAGTTTTTAATTTATATTATACTTTATTCAATACATTGTTAACATTTTCTTTTGGACAACTTTTCAGGCTCACAAATATTTTCTTGCTTTAATCCATGTGTTTAATTGTATGCTTACCTGTAGAAAGATTTGACATATAGTCTACTTCAATGGGTGTGTTTTGCACTGACTAAAAGCTCTATATTACAATGACAATGAATAGCGGAAATGAATTCATTGTGTGTACCAGTTGAACATTATCTTCTCATAATTACTAACAAATTACATAGTTTTTGTGGGGAAACATCTTTGGAAATTATTAGTAATCTGTAAAAAAAAACAAAAAAACAACCCAAAAACAACAACCAAAAAAACATAAAGAAATTAACAAATTAAATAAATAAATAAACCTCTCGTTCATGAAATAATTCCTCCGGTAATAGATTAATGATGTATGACAGTATAATAATATCTTGAGGGTGGAATTTTCCATCACGTTCCTCTGGTTAGCGGTGTCATAAAAGAGCTAAATGCCTAAATTAGAAATGTAAATGTTCCACATTAAACTCACCATCATGCCACATGCCTTGAATACCAAGGTCACAGGATAGAGGACACATTAAGACATTACCTCGCATGCCATCACTACAAACTACGTTCAGCGTGGGTTCATTTGTGTCATTGTTACTGCTGTATTTTTTATCAATGTTTCCATGAAACTAAATGGACTATATAATAGTGTCATATTACCTAACAATCCTCTTCTATCTCTATACACCTCCTCTCTCCTATCATTCCCTTCACTTATCTGCGCATCATCTGAGACAGACCCCCCGCTCTTTCAGCCGTTATGTATGCCTGTGTTCTTTTCCCTGTCGCCTTGTTCTAGCTTTCTGTCGTAAATGTCAGCATGTACTGACCCAAACTGGCTGCCTAGCTGCTGCTTTATTTTATTTATTATCCGTTTTTCCTCTTAAGCAAAAGGCCTGGCTGAGCTGCGGGAGGGCATTCTCACATAAAGATCACTATGAGTCATCTCGGTGACCTTTGTATGTGTCAACGTGTTCAAAGCCAAACCCCCTACCAACACACACACACACACAGATGGAGACACACACTCACTGAGGTGCATAATGTATAATTGCAAGACACGCTGAGAGACGTGCATAAAGGATACCTGCATTTTCTCTCATGTATGTGCTCATATATGTGCAGTTTTATCATGTCATTTATTCCTAGAATGTTTCTGCTGACACTCATTGACACAATTTTTCTTCTTCCTGCATTTTCTCTCATCTAATCTAATATAATATATTATCTGTTGTTTATCCAGGAATGGCCTATTAGTGGTGGAAACTGGGGTCAAGGCACACAGAGCTACCCAGAGATCATCATCACTGGGTAAGACAATACTGATCTCATTAGCATTATCATTATTGCCTTGATGCAACTCCATTATTTTCACCTCTGCTGCACTGTCAGGTCACCACAGCAAAGGGGCCTGTTTTAAAATATTCACTGTAGGTCTTTATATATTCCAGTCATGTGCACTTTGCTCCGTTTTGATGTTTATTATCCTGCACTAAGCTGTCAACAAGGGAAGAGGGGGCGTTTTTAACAGAACACACACGCTGAAGAAGTGACATTGAGGTATGGGTTTGGCAGTAGGAAGCTCTCGCTCCTCTCCCTCTCCTCCTCTCTTCCTCTCTTCTCTACCCTTACACGCCATATTCTTATTCTGTCCAGATTTCTCTCTGGCTTTATGAGTGCCTCAGCCTGCAAAATATTCCTCTCCCAAACCACTCAGCTGAATTGGCAACAAAACAATGAGGACTGAGTGAAAATGACAACAGAAATACAGGTTTTTTTCCTGTCAATATCATTTTCTGTGACAACAAATGGAGAAGCTGTCCCCTGCCGATGAGAGCAATCCTGCCATTTACACTGCTTGACCAAAAGTATATAGATGCCCAAACATTAAACCCATGTGTAACTGTTTAATATCTTATTCCATAACTACAGCTGGGCAGCTGTTGGGTGATAAGGCTCAGAGTTGGTGTTCTAACTCATCTCAAAGGTTTTAGATGGGGTTGAAGTCAGGGCTCTGTGTAGACCAGTACTGGAAACAACTCTTGAAACCATCTTTGAGCACACTGAAATGCATTTGATTTGTTTGAAAAGTGTTATATAAATAAAGTTTGATTGATTGTATGGGGGTAATGTCATGTTGAATTGGCAATAAAATGTCCTATAATTGGGATGGTCGTGGTCAAGGGTGTCCACATACAGTACGTTTGACCATATAGTGTACTGACCGGTTCTTACTTGGTTAAATAACCTTAGTACATACTTTATAGGTAATTACATTTTATGGATAATGACAATTAGTTGCATTTTATTAAGAAGAGAGGTGTGAGATGCAAACTCTCATCACTAATTTGTAGGACAACAGAATCTCATAATCTTGCTCTTTTTCCTTTTTCTCCTTTTTTTTTCTTCGTCCCTTGAATTCTCAGGCATGCTGATGGAACTGTGAAGTTCTGGGATGCCTCTGCAAGTGAGTTCACTGGCAGGATATTTTAAGCTTCAGTTAAATTTGATGTCAGAAAGAGAGGATGATCAAAAGAAAATGACACACAACTTATATTCAAAACATGTGTACTGCTGTATTACTGTGTATATATGATACAGTATCTCTGGATTAAAACTGATCCTATTCTCTTTTCTCCTTCTCTTCAGTAACGCTCCAGGTGCTCTACAAGCTCAAAACAGCCAAGGTGTTTGACAGAAACCGGTCCAAGGAGGACAAGGGCAGTATGGAGGTGTCAGATGAAGACCCTTTTGCCATCCAGATTATGGCCTGGTGCCCTGAGAGCAGGATGCTGTGTGTGGCTGGGGTGTCAGCTAATGTTATCATCTACCGCTTCAGCAAGCTGGAAGTAACTACTGAGGTAGTGCAGGTAGGTAATGGTTTATAATCTGTTGTTTTTTTAAATCTATATAGAGAAAACACATCAATTCCCTTTTTTATTGTAACACTCTTGCAACCACACAAGCACGGACACAAATAACGAGCATAATGTTATTCTGCGGCCCTCCATCAAGAATCATTGTGAATTGCCCTCAGGACTCCACTGTTTTAAGATATTGAGACACACACGCACACACACACACACACACGGACACACACACGGACACACACACTCACCAAGATCTGCCTAGTCAAAGGCAGTATGGTTGCCATGCCAACAGACGGTGCAGTGAAGAAGCAAAGCTAGACTGTCGTTATAATCTGCCTTGATGGCAACGTAAGTGCTTATGGGGGTGTGATGTGACTCAGTGGTTAATGACATAAAGAGAAATGCTGTTTAATCTGTGTGTGCATGCTCACAGCTCCTATATTACAAGAGAGAAGGAGCATGTATATAGGCTTAGTTTCTGCTGTTGGATGCCAGAGTGTTGGAGTGCTAAATTGGTACCCAGCAAGATTATTTATTTATAATTTTGGCAACCTTGTTCTCGCCAGGCAATCTTCATTGCTGTGGTGTTGTTGCACTAGACTTTACAGAGATCACTTGTCAATCAAAGTACGTGGGCGCTTCTGTGATTTTGTGTTTTTCCTCACAGGTCTGTTAATCTCTTCCAGTGATTCTAGCTGGTGGTTTTTGATGCTTTATGCAAAAACATAGTTTTCATGAACTGAATATAGGTTGAATCGAGGGCTGCTAACTTAAGGTTATATACATTATCAATTGTCCATCACAGTTTCCTAAAAGGCAAGGTAATGTCCTTAAATGACCTATTTTGTTCATCCAAGAATACTGAATTTACTATCAAAATACTACTAAAATAAGTAGCAAATGCTAACAAATGTGTGGCTGGAACTGTGAATTTCTTTTCTATTGATTGATTTATGGACAATCATATAAAAAATAATACATTTTATTTAAAGAGTGCTTGACAGAGTAGCTACTCAAAGATACTTTACATAAGAATCAGCAGGCTCCCAGAACCTTGCTCAAGAGCACCTTGACAACACTTGTTGCAGAAGATGAATTACAATTACAGCTTAGCTTTTAGAAGATTAGGAGGGTTTTTGTGTGTGTACTGTATGTGTGTGTGTGTGTGTGTGTGTGTGTGTGTGTGGAGAGGGGGGGGGGGGGGGGGGCTGCCAGTGAATTTCGGTCAGCACTGATGCATTTATCAGAGACATTTCAGGCATTTTTTCCCACACTCCAAATGTGTGTGTGACTGGGATGTGGATCAGGACTAGATATGCAGTGGTAGTGAGCTGCACTGTAATTAGGAGAACAGCCTCCCTTTGCGCAAGGTTAAACACCTCTCTGTAACCTTGCAGAAATGAAGGTAGAGGAGGACAGAGACGGGGAGAGTGAGAATCTGAAGATGGGCACTGATCACTCTTCACTCCCACATGTCAGTGGGGCTAATGAGACTGACAGAATGCAAAAGACAGAAAGCTTATGAGCATTGTGTGTGTGTGTGTGTGTGTGTGTATATAGTATGTATATATATATATATATATATATATATATATATGTATGTATATAAAAATGTGTGAATTTAGGTGTGTGTGTGTGTCTGTCTGTTAGTGTGCGCGCATATGTGTGTGTGAAGGCAAAGGTTGCAAGAGAATTAGCCTGAAAGAGAACTCAGAAGGAATGGAACATTTCAGAGTTGGAGGACCTCTTTGACTCTCAGTCTGCTTCACACACACACACACACACACATGCACACACACACACACACACACACACATGCCCATGTCAAACAAATCTCTATCATCAAAGTGACTCTGTGAATGTATGTGGATGTCATTCACGGTCGAATGATTATTCTCATCCTTGGAGGAATTCATGAGGAATTGCTGTTTACAAGAATTTTGTGCCTTTACTTGACTGCTAATATCATTTCTCCTGTGAATGTGTGTGTGTGTGTGTGTGTTTGTTGCCTTATATAGTTACTAGAGGTGCGAATGCAGTATGAGCTGAATGATATAGAGTCTCCAGACGGTGGTGGGGGGGAACAGACATCGGCGCTTCCCACCCCTGGTGCCTCCCCTCAGACGAGTGGCCCACCGTCGCACCCCTCCACCAGCAGCAACAACTCTGACGGAGGCAACATGCCCTGCCTCAAGTATGAAAGACACACACACACACACACACACACACACCCTTACATAAACTCTTATAAGCACCAGAAGCGCTTGCACTCATACCCATACATACTCATATACACGAGAGCCTTGCCTTTTGCCTCAAGCACACTTGCACAGACTTAGTCAGCGCCTGAAGCATTCTCAACCACAGCCTCCCCATCATCCCCGGGCAACCACTTATGCCAGACGCTCAACACACAACTGCTTCAGAACTGCAGCTGCATCACTTGTCATTCTCTTTTTTGCTCTTTCTCTCCCTTTCATTTTTTCCCTCCTTTCTGTATCTCTTGTGGTCTCTGTTCCCCTCCATTCCACTCTGTCTTTTCCTTTCCAGAGTGCGCAGCACACCTCTGAAGCAGTCTCCAGGTTACCAGGTAGATTTGGTGGTCCAATTAGTGTGGGTGAGTGGAGAGCCCCCTCAGCAGATCACAACTCTGGCGCTCAATTCCTCCTACGGCCTGTAAGTATAGACACAGCAACATCTCAGTCAAGACTAAAACCAAATGGAAGTCCTTATTGGGAAGTTTCCAGTGTTAGATTCCCAAAATGTTAAGTATTTTATCTGCATCAAGCATTTTCATCTATTTAGACCATCTTATGAAGACAAAATATGAGCTTAGTGTTTAAAACTGCAACTAAGACAGGCTTACATTCTTGCAGTCCAAGCTGCCAAATGAGAATGTGAGTCCCTTTGGTAATAATTTCCCACAATGACAACCAGGCCTGTCAACATAATTTGTAACTGTGATGAAAATATAGAGATTCCAGCTGTCTTTGTGGTCTGACTACAGCCTTTTTATGCTTCAAAAACAAATCACCTCTCATAACTAATTCTTTTACCCATTTATCCTCTACTCTCTGTCTTTCCATCTGTGTTTCTTGAACTTTTCCTCCCTTCTGCTACTTCCACTTCTTCCTTTACTCTATCACCCCTCCTCAGTGTGGTATTCGGCAACAGTAATGGTCTGGCCGTGGTGGACTATATCCAGAAGACAGTGGTGCTCAACTTGGGGACGGTCGAGCTGTACGGCTCCAATGACCCCTACCAGAGACAGCCCCGCTCACCAAGAAAGACACGACAGCCCTCTGGAGGTAATCACTCACCACAGCTGAATGATCACATATACTGTATATTTGTCCAATTTCAAAACCTAAATGGCTACACACCACATTTTGCTCTGGATGTTGTCAAAGTCTCTGAGATCAGCAAGAGATAACTTAGACCCTGTTAACTCTTCTGTCAGTAAGTTTTCATTCATAAGCAATGTGTCTCAGCATCTGAATAAGAATGATGATCTGTAAATCCTGCTCTTATTTTAAAGGCAAATGAAACATTTTGAGAACTTTGCACAGACAATGAATATCTAATACTGCTTCAACTTTTGTTCTCATATTGTAGGATCAACTTTGATTCTTGTTTCCTGTCAGAGTATAATTTATTACTCTCCTTCACAACCATAGATAGATACTTGACTGAAATACAGTAAGCACATAAAGACATCAAAGACAAACAATCATGTTAAGCTCCAGTGTGAATGAAGCCTAATGTGACACGTGGCAGGTTTAAGGATTGTGGGTACAGTGAAAACAAATTACATCATTTCTTTTATAAAATGACTCAAGGAATGCACTGAGTAGCAACATCTTTGTATTCAGGTATTCATTGTTTATTTTCAGTCAAAGTCTGGGTCAGAAATAAATAACATGCATTGTAGCTAAAATTATGATCCTGACTTAGATGATAAGGCTAATGCAAAACAGAGCACTTTGACAACACAAACACTCACATCTGGCTTTGGTCAACATTCTCTCTTTGTCTCTATGTCCATCCACCTCTCTCTTCCTCTCCTCATTCACACACACACACACACACACACACACACACACACACACACACACACACACACACACACACACACACACACAGCCCATCCCTTTTACACACACTGCAGCAAGCTTCATAGTTACAGTGAAAGATAATTGGACACTTTCAGCATGGACACACTGCCACCCTGTGTTAGATGAAGAAAATGCATCTACATAGATGATGCCGCAGTGACATGGTGACGTACCGCCTGCCCTGTACCCAACCAAAACTTTGATGGATGATTTAGTAAGGAGTGTATGTGTATGCTGAAGGGTTTGTGATACACATGTACACACTCAGACACAGGCAAATGCTCCCATATAGACAAAGCACATGCACATGTAAATACACACAGAGCATCTGGTGTCACTGACTGATAAGCAGTGGGCTGGCACCTGTCAGAGCTTGGCGAGTGTGAGCAGTAATCAGGCGTCCAGCTGTGCTTCTCTGCCAACAGGGACTGCTGTCTGCTTGGCTTTCTGCCTCACAGGACAATGTCACATACACACACATACATGCACACACATGCGGGAAAGGGAGGATTTAGTTTGAAACGGGATAAAGAAATGTTAAAAGCATGACTGAAATACTCAAAGCATGAGTGTAAATGCTTACCTGTCATATGAAGGGAACATCAGGTGTGGAAATCATCCATTTCTTTGTACGGTGTGGTCCAAGCCAGTCTCCCAAAACATGGTGCAATCTTTCAAGGGGCAGTTGAAATCTGATCTTCTGATGTGGCAATGTTTGATAAAAAAAGAAGTAAAGGAAGTGTTACAGCCACACAGAATGAACACCCCACATGTCCTTTTTGACTTACTCTGGTTTTAATGAGCTGACTCTGTTGCAGGTCTGTGCGACATCAATGAGGGCTCAGCAACATCAGAGGACCGCTGCAAGTCTCCTACTTCAGGTAACATGTCCTTCAGTGTCTTATTTTAAGAGAAAAAGGGGATAAATATAAAACAGATTCTTTGTGCTAGCTAAATGTTAAAACCCAAACAGTGAACCAGTCAAAAATATACCTATAACACCATGTATTCAAATGCAAGATGAGCATCGGTAAGGGGAGAGGATTAATGTTTCAAAGCCTCTACTTTTAATGCTGTTTTGTTCAAATTGTTGCTCATCAAACTGGAATTGTACTGAAGGGTTTTTTTATTTTTTATTGAACCATAAAATTTCCTTCTACCTCCATTTTTAGAAATGCACAGTTTGAGTTTAATACTGTTTTTCGAGGATATTTTTCCCCAGATTCCATATATGCATGCATTCTTTTGCCATTTTGGAGAGTTAAATAGACAGGAATACATTTGTTCCAATCTCTTTCAGGATCCAGTAAAACTGGGTTATAGACTTTATCCAATGTCCATGATGCTAATTCAGTGACAGCTAAGAATTATAAATTGAATGAAACTCTGCATTCTGGTAGAGAAACTCATTAATTTAAAAATATTCTGAAAATTAGCTGAAAAGAAAAAGTTTGAAGGGTCGTGGGTGTTTTCACATACACACAAAGAGCTGCATAATAGCATCATCCTGAAAAATATTCTACGGTTAAATGTTATATCACTGGACACAAATTAACTTCTGACTTTGACTTTGAGCAGTGATTTCTTTCAGTGAAACTGTACTGAAGCAGATTCCTTACAATTTATAACATATTAAACTGTTGTCACTTCAGTGAATATGACTAAACACAACATAGGTTGTGCTGTAAGATAAAACCTTTTCTTTTTCATCAGCTGGATGTCACTTACAAATATTAAGCCCATTTGAAGATCACCTCTAGGAAGTGAGTTGTGTGTTACAGCAAAAAGACACTATGTTGCTCCTTTACTTGCCTGCTTCTTAATCTGCATCATTAGTATTTCAGCTGAAGGTGCTCGGAGAGAGAACAGCCCAGATCCATCTCATTAGGGGCAACTTGGCATTAGCACACTGAAAATAAGGAGCTTTTTAAAAAGGTCAGACAGAAAACAAATCTCAAAGTTGGGAGTCCTGTTTCCAGGTATGATGGCTGTGCCAACCCCCATGTCTGCTGCCACCAGACTGTGGCCTGATACATCTGTCTGCCCTGCATTATTCATGGGACAGAGAGAGATAAGCTGCCTCCCTGCAAAAAATACAAAAATATCTGCTGTTAAGTGTTAGTGGAGTCATAGCGTTTTGGGGTTTTTTTCTGATTTTTCTTCTTCTTTTTTAGTAAGCGATAAAATCTACCTAAGAAAAACAATTATAATTTATTTTCCTGGAGTTTAACCTGAAAGAAGTTGCAGCCTGTTGAATTACGATTCCTTTAGTGCCAAGATAGTGTCAGTTGAAGAATGGAATGATTTGATTTGCATGAAAAACATATTTTAATGGTCAGTGAATCCAACATAAGGATATACAATATACAAAGTTAGAGCCTTTCACTTTTTTTTTCCTCTTTTTAAAAACACTTTCAAATCTTGTGACTTTTTGGTGTTTTTAGTTTCTTTCTGTTGTCCATATACTGTGAACAATAAATGTTGCTTATTAGCATATGATTTTAAACTCAAATATAATAACAATTAAGATGTCATATAGACTCTTCAGAGCCTCGACCAGACTTACTGCGCTCAGCTAGTTCTTTGTATTATAAAAAGCAGTCAGTTATAATATTTTCTCAATGTAAAAACACAACGGCAAATTCTTTTCAGGATGAAGGTTTTTACTTTAAAAAACGGGTACTAAAAAAACTAGTATCCTTTGCTGCTTAAGACCAAAAAAGGTGAACAGTGATAGCTTGTATATAGCAACAAGCCAAAGGGTGTCTCTAACTTTACATTTACTGTACTTTACTTTCCCCTTTACACCCCCAAAAGTGTTGATGTCAAACAGCAATCTACAGCAATTCTACAATGGCGGTGGTAGAGGAGGTAAGACTGGCCAAAGATCTTCATAAGAGCGTCTTTAGGCAGGACAAACGTGGTCCAGATTTGTCCCCCCTTGTCTCTGTCCTCAGTGTCTTAGTCACCATAGTGGGAGGAAATACTCTGATAAATTAAATTCACTGGGTTAGCTTCTGTTCCACTATCTTTTGGTTCTCACTGTATATAAATATTAACAACTGTGGTTTTTGTGTGGTTGAAATGTCAAAGTGCTCCTGTCTTACCTCTGTACTCAAATATTGAGTGCATTAATTGGACAGAAAACTGCATTGAGAACTAGAAGCTCATGGAGCAGAGGCTAACATGGAAATTGGGTGGGACTGCGACTGTTTTTGATACACCTCAGTTGCCTTAGACTCACATTGCATGCTACATGTATGTAGCACGAGTGTCAAACTGTACATGTGCCTGCGTGTGGTATCTGTCCCGGCCTCCTCTACACTGACATGATTGGCGTTCTTTGTCCATAGTACAGTATGATGACATCACAGAAACAAGAGCAATTCATCTGTTCAGCTGTGTTTTTGTGTACCTCAGTGTGTGTTGATTAAACAGATCATTTCTTATCCACTACTTAAGTATATTTAAACTAACTGACCAGTTAAAAGTGAAGCTTTTTGTGTCTGTCTAAATAAGGGAATCTGGAGCTCATCCTTTTTCAGATTCAAGTGAATGAGCCCAGTAGCTATCTAAAATAAGTGCTACATCACAGACTGGAGTTTGGACCTTGCCTAGACCTGCCACTATTCCAACCAGTGTTGTGGATTCTTCGCTTACCAAAGCGTGACCTCGTTCGAGTCTTTTAAATCTGAAACTTCTCAAGGCTTTCTGTTCAAAATATTTTAAGCTTTAGAATGTAGCTACAGGATTAAAAGTCTGTCTTAAAAGCCCTTAACATCCTTGGTATAAACACCAATCATTTCCTGTGTCTAATTTGAACATGTGTGGCCATGCAGAGTCTTTAGATTCCAAGGTAAATAGAAGATAACATTAAAAACCATCAGTTCGTAGGAAAAAGACCTCATTTTGAGATATCTGGCCTTTGCTTTATATTTCTGATAAGTTCCTTTACTTGTAAAGATGAGTTTGATCAGTTTTGCAAGTCCAATGTAAGAAAACCTGCTACTTTGGTTATAAATGTATTACTTCATAACCATTGTGCATATTACATTTCAGTTCACACATGACAAGGGTCCCACTAACATACTTTGTTCTATATATTTCTCCTACAGGCAGAGAAATAATATTTAAAAACCTTACCAGTTTTCCAGTTTTCTTTTATATTGACAATTTCAGTCTTTTAGAAGATGGAATTATTGGTTAACCTGATCTAAAGAAGTGGGATCAGGTGATCATATAGTAGTGGGAGTTATTTGCATAGTGTATTTTGTACTTGTTGATACAGTTTGGGGTAAGTAATACAGTTACAGTATGAATGAAAAAAATAACCAAAGTTGGCCTGCTGTAGCCTCCAAAAACTAACAGTACCCTTTGACTTGTTTTTCCACTATCTTCTTCCATCTCCTGTTCAGTATTTTCTGTTTCCTGTTACTTCCTTGTTTTTGGTGCATGCTCCTGTGGCATGAGGGTCCTGAATGGCTGTGCCGTATTGATGCGTCTCACCAGTCCTCTCTTATAGGGCATTGTGCAACAGAGGTCACCTCGTTTGTTTTGTCTGTCACACAGCATGCCTCTGATACACAGGGTTGTCTTTGAGTTCTCACGCAGTGTCCTCTCCTGTGTGAAGCATTGTGGCTCTCAATGTCAGTGAAACAATCTGCAGGCACTTGTTCAACAGCCTTTTGTTGTTTTTTGTGTATTTTAGCTTTGTGCACAGTCCTATCCCAATGCTAGTTATCTAGCTTTGCATGGCATCGTGTGTTAGCTTAGACTTGTGTTTGTAAAGAGGGATGTTCTCTTTTTTCCAGCAAAGATGTCACGGAAATTAAGCTTGCCTACTGAGCTAAAGCCAGACTTGGGTAAGCCTTGACTTCGTGTCTCCAAACAATTTGTATGAAATGCAGCATATTTTTCTCACTCCGACTGGACTCCACCACATTCCATTAGTCCAGCTTTTTCTGGTTGTTAGCCTCAAAATTGGCAAGCTGTGCAGATGTTCTCCTAAGTTTGCATGAGACCAAAGTAGCACTGATCTAATCCAAATTGAAATTCGTTGAACTGAATAAATTTTTTGAATTAAATTGAGTGTGAAATGTTCTTCAGTGTGCTGACTCCCACTTTTTGACCTTGGTGGGGGTTTTACTAGAGGTCAGTGGTGCTAAACTAATCTATGCACACTCCATTTCACTGTAAAGCTTTCTGTAACTTTCGCAACTTTCTCTTCTCTCTTCTGTGTTTTTTGTTTCTTTTGTTTCTCTGTCTGATTGGGTCCTTTCAAATTTAATTAAACAGGTATATCATAAAGAAAGGAACATTACCTTTTCCAGGGTTGTACACCAGTTTTTCCTAAGATCCTAAAGTACCAGGATGGAAGTTTTTTTTGTTGTTGTTGTTGTTTGTTTTGTTTTTTTAAGGGTCAAATTACAGTGTGCAAAGTGCCAAAGATATTTAACTGTGTGCTTTTTTATTTGTTCGAGTGTTAGACTGTATATGTGTAATCTATATGTCTGATAGACACTTTTTCATGCATATTTCATAAAAAAACTGATTGGGGATGAAACATTTTCAAAATGTTGACCAGTCTGTGTCAATATGCAAATATTTGTATTGTTTTTATTTGTCTGTATTGTTCAACACATGAAAGCTGTAATGCTGTAGAGTTACAGCCAAATACATCTCAGGTGATGCTGCTCTATTTACCTCATTTACTTAATGTTAGGATATAAAGTATGGAACCCAATACTCTTGGTTTTCTTTCCCAGTCTCCCATCTATGCAGAATATACTGTATATACCTTACAGCGATCAGTCATAAACAAATACTGATTCACAGCCGGGACCATTAAGCTCACTCAGGGTTTCAGATGATAAATACAGGTACATTAAAACGTAACTCTTCTGTTTGATTGCTTCGGATGTCTTCAGTGTGCTGTAAACTTTTAACCAGGATACCATTTAACACCCAAATGTTTCATTTGTATTATTCAAAACTGCGTCTTTTACTTTAACATTTTATTTTCAATGTACAGTACAATGTCCATATCTGTATTGTCTGTCTTGTGTCGTTAGTGCAGGTACTTTACCTCTCTCTGTTTTCTCCTTACTGTCCTCCTGTCTGTATGCCCGCCACGGGGTGCCAACCCATTAGACCACCGGGACAATTCTTTCAGTCGCTCGCGCTCCTCCAGTGTCACCAGCATTGACAAGGAAGCTAAAGAAGCCATCACTTCCTTCCACTTCAGTGAGACCTTCGCCCGGAAGGGGGACAGCACTTTGACACCCTGCCTGTATGTGGGCACCTCCTTGGGCACCGTGCTCACTCTGGCTATCACATTACCACCTGCTGGTGAACAACGGCAGCTTCAGCCAGTTATCATTTCTCCTACAGGTGGGTGATGGGATCTCAGAAGGGAGGGAGTGATTGAATATAGAGAAAATGTTGCGATCTAGATGAAGACTGGATAGACAAATGATATTATGTGCAAACTGTAATTTTTAGTAAATTGTATTGGGCACAGACAATGTCCATAATGTTATCTGTATAAAATCAGATGTACAAGGTATAACAACATCAGAACAACAAAGCAGCAACAACATGGATGATGATAAATTCATTGAGTTTAATTTCAGTAACAACCCTTTTCCTCCCTTTCCTCAGGCATGTTGGTACGCCTGAAAGGCAGCCACCTGCAGATGGCTTTCTTGGACTCCACAGGTTCCCTGGTGCCCCCTGCGTTTGAACCTTGGTATGAACCCAATGTTACAGCAGATGGTGAAGAAAGAGAGAAGGTCCGCAAACGCCGGCCCGTCTCAGTTTCCCCTTCAACCTCCCAGGACCTCAATGAGAACCAGTATGCCGTGGTGTGTTCAGAAAAACAGGCCAAAGTCATTTCCCTGCCCTCCCAGACCTGCATCTATAAACATAGTATCACAGAGACTTCCTTCATCCTGCGGGCAGATGTGGTGCAGATGAGCCAAGGCGTGAGCCTGGCGTGCTTCTGTGCTAATGGCCACATCATGACCCTCAGGTGAGAAACATGTCAGTCTGCCTCAGTCAGAAATAGTGGGTTATTAATAAAACCAATCAATCAAAGTCGGTTTGAATAAATCATGATCCTATCATTAGGTCTCAGTCATCCGCCTTCTGTAGGGCTAGGTATGTTTTTTGTGCCCACAGAGAAAAGGCTTCACACTTGAAAGATCACTTGCTAATATTGCTCAGCATTGCCATGATACTACTTCTAAAATCCTCTAAGTATGAAACACAGTAAAAATGTTGTAAAAGTGATGCAGCATACAGTAGATCAATTCTGACACTTAGAAGAGTAGAACACAGACATCTTCCTGTTTAGTCAGGTCAAGCACAAGGATTGAGATTGAAGTTCGGTATGTAGCCATATTTTGGAAAAGAAAATATAGGTTTGGAACATTCTGTGCACACACTTTTTTTATGATTAAAAAAATGTTTCAGTTTTGGACTTCACTGTAACCAATGTGAATCCAAGCTGACCACGGCCTTCATTCCAAGTGATGGTTATATTCAAATATCAAGCAAATCAGTCAAAAACACATAAAAGCAACATTAATAAGTCCAGTTTAGGAACAGTATTTAAATAGCTCCCAATTATGAGACATGTTAACATCTAAAAGGTCATAAAGCTCTTATATTTAAAGTGTTAGTGTGTGGGACAATCTGATTACCTCATTAAACCCCATTGAGGAGTTTGAAAGGTACAAGGCTGGAGGCTAGAATGAAGCTTGCTGTGGCCTGCCCGGTTTTGAATACTAAGGACCTGTATATGCAGCCTTTATTGATCATGCAGACTGTGTTGTATCCTGCACTATTTGAGCTTCATTGTCCCTTGTGTATTGTATTAAGTATTTCTTTCATGGTACCTGGTCCAGTCCAAAGATATTGGTGCTGATCTGAATAATCTTTTGGAGGGAGATTGTGCAAATATGGCTCATTGTTCCAAAACCAAGCTGTCATGTTGATGTGAGGATGAATTCAATGCAGCACCTATAAAAACTTGCAGAACTGATTTGATAAGCATGGATCTTGCAGGAAATATAGGCACTGTTGACATTTTGCAAAGATGACATCACTGATGTGTTTAAAAGAGAGTTTATGATCGATGATGGTGCCCAGGTACCTATAGCCTCCCTCTCAGTTTTATTCAATTAATAGTGCCCTATATCCTACAAGCGTAAAACAACCAAGGTTTGTTGAAGTCCCAGTTTAGTTTATCACGGCAACAGATTAAACTTCTGAATGGCAGAAATAATTGCTTTCACCACAGAGGCAGACAGGGTTATCATATTATCTCCTCAATTAAACTTCCCTTTTCGCTCATGTTGCTATTCAAAGTCAGATACAAAGTTTTGTTCTCATAGACACCAGCGACAAACACACCTACACACATCCTCAGACCTTGACATTGACTATCATCCTTTAACAGAAACCTAAACCCTCAACATTGCATCACTACTCCCTAGTCTAGCTTAAATCAGTTACAGAAAGGTCCTACATTTAACCTTACAATTTCAAGCAACGTTGCAAGGTTTGAAACAATCCACTCATGCAGACACACACAGGGTAAGGATGGGTGTCTCAGTCTGCCACTCATCCTCATTAATCTTCACTTCCCTAGAGGAGAGAGACAAAGACAGAACAGCCTTCCATATGGGTGTCTGACAGAGCAAAGATACCCAGCTGTCTCCCTGTGTGTGTGTGTGTGTGTCTGTGTGTGTGTGTGTGTGTGTGTGTGTCTGTTTGCTGTCTGTCATAGGCTACTTTTGGGGACAAATTTCAGACATAGGACCAGTTAATTGGGAACGACTTGTCCAATTGGGGATAAAAGCAATGTCTAAAGTTGGGAAAAAGATTATTTCTGGCCAGTTAAGATTACGGTTAGGGGTTAGGGTTAAGGTAAGGGTTAGGGTTAAGCAATTAGTAGTTATGGTTAGGATGAGGGTGTGTCTCCAGGAAATTAATTTAAATGTCCCCAAAAAATGACCATGGTCGTGTGTGTGTGTGTGTGTGTGTGTGTGTGTGTGTGTGCAGGAGCATTTATTTGCAGTCTTGCAGTTTTGATTAGATTCCAAATAACTGTAATTTATTTCTGTGTCCCCTGTCTAGTTTGCCAGGACTGAGACCGCTCATGGATGTAAACTACCTGCCTTTGACAGACATGCGGATAGCAAGGACGTTCTGCTTCACCAACTTGGGTCAGGCCATGTATCTCTGCTCCCCCACTGAGATCCAGAGGATCACTTACAGTCAGGACACCTGTGAGAACCTGCAGGTCAGATGACACTTGACACTTGTTGGATCGAAACACTGTCTATTTGAATAAAAATTATGCCTGTTGTTTACTAAGAAATTTGTATCTAAAGGTATATATATTTCTGATAATGTTTCAGGAGATGCTGGGTGAATTATTTACACCAGTGGAGACACCGGAGGCACCCAACAGAGGGTTCTTCAAGGGTCTCTTTGGGGGAGGAGCACAGTCACTGGATAGAGAGGAGCTATGTAAGTCAAAACCACACAAGATGAGAGTCTTTGTTTACACAGACGCTCAAACTCAGATATTCAGTCACTGTGGTTTAGTCCAGTGTTATTCCAAACTCAAATTCACTGTCTAATCTGTTTTTCTTTCCTTTCATCCATAATCAGTTGGAGAGGTAGCAGCTGGAAAGGCATCCCGAAGCCTGGCCCAGCACATCCCAGGCCCGGGTGGCATTGAGGGTATGAAGGGGGCAGCCTCTGGTGTGGTGGGAGATCTGGCACGCGCCCGGATAGCACTTGATGAAAGAGGCCAGAAACTGGGTGAGCTGGATGAGAGGACAGCTGCGATGATGGCCAGCGCAGATTCCTTTTCCAAACACGCCCATGAGGTAACAGAAACTATAATTGTTCAGTGCAGTGGAATTCTTTATGTGATGAGTGTCTCCCTAAAGTTAACCACTAGAGGGCGGTATGTGCTTGTTGAAAGTTAAGTGTACTGTTAATAAGGAAGGTTATGTCATAGAGAAAATGTCACATTATAGAACTTAATACAGAAATGGAAATATATCCAAAACATATGGGTTCCAGTATTTCCTACAGTTCTTGTATTTTTACTGAACAGATGAAGTGAAAGTACTAATCCCATGATTTTTTGATGTATTAAATAAAACATTGTCAACTTTGATATTTTACAGTTAGGAGAATTGTGCAACTCACTAATTAGCAAACTATACCATATTTTTAACCATTAGATAAATATTTTCTCTGTTTCCAGATGATGCTGAAGTGCAAAGACAAAAAATGGTACCAGTTCTGATCAGTGATGGGGGAGGAGCGGAGCTCCATGGACACGACTGTCACCTTCCATTAGCTCATTTGGACTCACAGTGACCCCCCAACCCATCTGTCTGTCCATTCATCCGTCCCTCCAAGCCTTCTTGACTGAGACACTTGGGATTTTCTTCCCTAGCACAATGTTGAATACTGTTCTTACCTCAGTCTTAAGGTGGAACTGAGGGGTAGACAGGGGAGAAGGACAACCTCACAGGGAGCAAATAAATGGTGTCTTTTTTTATGTTCTCGTCTCTTTGTTTATCTCTGTTCAGCCTCTCCTCTGAGGTAGTCAATTGGCCCACGCATCTGGAATTTCTTCATTCTCATTTGCCAAAACGTCCTTGACTTGTTGTCTTCGCTCCAAACCCTTTGGGGCTGATGTTCAAACTGATGAACACAACTGAAAAAAGACAAATAACTTATGAAGAAACAAAGACTACAAAAAATTCTTGAAATGTAAAAAGAAGGAAAAAGAATCTAAATACATCATTATACAATATATACATAAATCTAATAAATGTGCAACGCTGTATCCACTTCTGAGTGACAAGTACAAAAAGAAAGGGATAACTCAACAAGGAGACAAGAGGAGTTGGAGGCTGAAGGAGGCAGCATCGGAGAACCACAGGAAATGCTGCGACAGTGATGCCTCCTCTATGCAGAGAGTCACAGGGATAAAAGCAACTTCTTCTGATGTACACTGGATATTTTGTCATCTCGCTCAACCTCTAGACTCTCCTCTGTATCTTACAGACTTTCATATCGTTACCAACAGTGTGTGTGTGTATGCGTGTGTGTGTGTGTGTGTTAATTTCTATTTTCTTGCCATTCCTCTATTTGTTAACTGTTTAGTTATTTGCTCCGTCTGTATTATTGGAAAATCTCTTATTTTTCTATTGTTGTGAAAGTGGAGATGATATTTGGTTTGTTGAAAAAAAAATGTTTTGTGGCTTTTGTCTAACAACTTAAATTAATTTCTCCTTATGAAAAGGGCTGGAATCTAAAAGGAGGGCAAGGATATAAAAGGCATATATCATTTAGTAGTAGTCACTGACAATGGCAACATTAGATTTCTTGATTTTGAAATTGCAAAGCAAGCACATATGAACCACACATATTATTGACTATTATTGATCTGATGTGATGTTAACTGCCTCCCTCACCCCCGGGTGCCAGAAGGTTCCAAAGTTTGGCTCAGCCTCTGTTTGACTGTACAAATGCTGGAGTGCACATTGTTATGGAGATTACATACACATGAGTAGAAACCCTATTTATGTGTATTCATATATGCAGGATAATATAAACATGGATGCGAAAATCCTTTAAAGGCATACATTCAGAAACATTCTTCTTGCTGACAGTTGCCTGTATGAGAAAGTTGTCTGTGTGACTTCTTTGTTAATATTTATTTATTGAGGTGCAAGAGACAGTTGTGTTTGGTGTCAGAAACTTCATCTTTATGATCTTGTTTCTATCTCCATATTTGCAGTTAAGCTCAAATGTGGTATATCTCTCTGTCTATCAGGCTTTTAACCTTTATTTGTATATAAGTAAATAGTTTGACAATCTTAAGACCAACTGGAAAGTAAACGTTGAGGTTGCTCGAGCAACATAAGAGGAGAGAGGCCATATTTTTTCTGACGCCAAAGAGTTGCTTTAGCTTTTCCATTGCATTAACACCTGGCTCATTACTCCATGAGTCTCAATACCAGACAGTATAATGTGCGTCACGAGGCATGGCTTCACCCGTGGAGCGCAGACCCACTTCTTTGGATGCTTGGGTCCATCTGGTCGGCAAGGTTTCATTTAGAAATATTTGCATCTTCATCACCTATCAGGGTTCAGGAAATAGAGCAAGTTGGAATGGATCTCAGCCATTTATATTACTATTGTATCACAATATCTCATAAAATGTAACATTTGGACTAATGTTTAGTGTTTAAAGTGGCCTAAATGTTGGTTGATAAGGCTGTTTCCTCAAAACAATTCTACCACAGCTCAGACACAACATGATTTATGGTATTCATCTTTGCGTGTGTGTGTGTGAATGTGTGTGTGTCTTTCTGTCTGTCTGTGTGTTAGGATGTGTTCATGTAAATTAAGTGATATAATTTATTATATTATGTTTTGGTTGTTTAATAATTGATGTTGGTGTCCTAGTCTGACCAGTCAGCAGTCTGTGTCCAGTTGAGTGTCTGTTACACAAACTAAAGCCACCAATTACAACAAAAAGAAAACAATAGGATAAAGAACATTAAAGGATGACCTCTGAATTGTGGTTTCAGTTTAACCTGGCGCATGTTCTGTCTTTGCACACATGCTTCAACCCTCCTTCACTCTTTCAGTCTTTGCCTTCATCCTCTCTTCTCTCCTCTCTTCTTCCAGTGAGTCTTCCAGTGACTCTATTGGTTTCACAGCTACAGATCTGGCCCTGTCTGTGTTTAGTAAGCATTGTAGTGTGGATGTTGATAGGTAGCTGTCTTTTTTTCCTCAAGGTGAAGAAGTGTGGGGAAAAAACAACAGTTCTGGATAAATAGTTTTAGCTCGAGGTCATCCCTGAAAACTTGTTCAATGTCTTCCCCTCTAGCCCAACTGTTATTGCTGTGTATGTCTGTTTTTTCTTCTTTTTTCTCCAATGTTACACTTGTTTTTTTTTTCTCATCTTAGAAGGATTTGTTTCTTTCTCATTCTCTACAGTATGCAGTATTCTAACCCAATACAATCTGCAAACTCAAACAACAAGAGGGAGTCCTTTCTATCTGCCATATGCCATTTTCTGTCCTGGATTCAACAGTTATCAGTGGGTTGCAGTATTTTTCTCATTGTAGCCAATTTTCTTGTACAGTTTTATGCAACTTTCACATGGATGTTTATGACTTTATCTGCTGCCACAAAAATTTAGAAATTCTGTAGATAGAGATTACTGTGCAATGGAAAATAAAAGTGGAAAATGTACTTTTGTCTGAATGCATCTTTCTTTTTTAAGTGTTGTAATATTTGAGGTGAATACTAAGGATTGAGAGTACTGACAGGCATAATGGTTCTTGGTGTAGCTTCACTGTGCTCATAGTAAGTAGGTAGGTGAAAATGTTTCACATGACTGCCATATTTGCATCTCAGCACTAGATGGCACTAAACACACATGGTTTCCTTTATGTGGAAAAAGACAACAGAGAAGATAATGGTTGCCTACAAAAAAAAGAAGATAAAAAAGAAATCCCACTGGACTACAAGTCACAATTACCTCATTTAATGAGAAAATGATTGCCATTATGTTGATAAAATTATCCATTTCTTGATAAAGCAGAAATTGGTCATAACATTTGCAGATCTGTTTAATTTCTTAGTCTGAGGATTCATATAATCATTCACGTAAATGTCATGTAATAGCTCACTGTATTAGCTTATGGCCTTATGTATGCTTATACCCTCTGTCTTTGAGCAACACAATCCTGCATTGATCACAACTAAGTGACTTTCAAATGCGCTCTCTGGTTTCATTGGAGCCACAACAGAGGCAATGAAATGTCAATGGAGCTCTTTAAGGACACCTTTTTTGGGAAATGATAGGTTTTTTACTCCTGACTGATTTTTGAATTATGTCATACTTAAATTACATGGCAGAGTACCTTTTAGTTATGTTTATTGTGATTTTTGGTACATGTTCTTGTGTCTACCAGTAGAAACATAGTCATTATCTTGCAGTGGTAGGCTTTCTCTAGTATTTTTCCAGTTGACTGCCTTACAATAGACCACTGCAATTTGGAATAGATCTCTTTAAATCATAGATCCTATTGTCCACTATGCTATTAATCTCAACCAAGCTGCTCATGATGACTGTGAGCACTGCTGGGGGTCAGTAAGTTCACTCCGCTATGGTACAGCTCAATTACCACAGAAACCAAAGAGGCTTCTAACTCTGCTGACCATTTCCTGTAGAAGAAAGTATTTACAGACTATATATTGTCACTTAATGTTTGCTGACCTTGTGTGACTCACGCCTGGTGACTCACAGCTGAAACGCAATGTGAATTAATTAGATAAGACATATGGAGAGAGAGCAACATATTTACAGTGTAAAACATAAATTATAAATAATCCTTTAGCTTTCTGTAAACCAACACACTGCCCCTGTCACAAATACAATTATTGATTGCTGCTGGAGGGATAAAACAGACCATGATTGAATTTTTCTTCATTGTAGCATTTTTACGATCAATTTAACTAAAAGCAGATATATTATACTGTAGTTCCAAATATTGATAGTCCCTTTAGGGCCACAATGTTTCTAAAATTGTCAGCTGGTCTGCTCATCTGACATATTGGGAAAACCGGACATACAACAACAAACTACCAAGCAGCACTATGACATATGTTCATTTGTTTAACCTTACAGTTTAAAAATGTACACCGTGTGCAAAATCTATTGAGGTAAGACATCTAGGCACACATTTACACACACGCACAAACGCGCACACGCGCACACACACACACAAACGGAAGTAATTCAGATCTTCTTTACAGGAAATGACCCCCCCCCCCCCCCCCCCCCCTTCCCTTGTTCTCTCTGTCTTCCCATATAATGAAAAGGGGTTATGGCCTTGTGGTGTATCACCAGCCATTCTTTACGTAAACAAAACTATCAGACAAAGTGGTGTCATAATGTTATTAGGAGAAGTGCATGTGTTTTTCATCAAAGATAAGCTTCTGTGGTGGTGAGAGGTTGAGGGGTAAGTTGAGATAGAGACAGAGGGAGGGAGATAGGGTAGGTAAGGAAAAAAAAACCCACAATGTTGATTTGTTCAATTTGACTGAAGCCATGAAGAGAAGGTCACTGGGGAGAAATGTTTGTTGATGCATACTGTTTGAACCCCTGACCTTGTTAGCAAACGCACAAACTCACAAGATATAGGGTTAGGCAACACAGAGCTGCACAACACACGGCTCAGCAAATGACACGTCAGTGTGACTGTTGCCGTGGTGACTGGAAACATGAATGACCTGAACCATGTCTGCACAGCAGGAATCAGTGTTACACCAAAGAGAGGCAGGGCTGGCAGTGTATGTTTTAGCCTGATTGAAAGTATCCCCTCATTCAAATGTTTAATGCTGTCTGACTAAAGAGGTTTTCCTTTTTGTGATTCACTGTCTAGCATGTTTGAAGAGAAACCATGACAGGTTTTGTTCTAAAATATATTCTGCATTATGAACACTGTTCCCTGGCTGAATCTCCCATCTAAAATATTACTATTATATGGGAAAAATACCAAGAGCAAATTTAAAATTAGTAATAGCCTATGAAATGCATTTCTTATATTCTTTAAGCCTGAATGGCAATAGCAAAAGGTGGTACTGGTTTAGATTTGGTTGTTTTTTAATTAGAAAATCAAACATGTTTGGAGAATCTGTTCAGTTAGGTCGGTGCCTCTTTTCAATTCAATCCTGCTCAGATCCTTTCTGATCATTCTCCTGTTCACTTATTTTTGCATTCAGGTAGCCTACAAAATGAAACTTTAATTGGGGCCTGGGAAAACAGCCCTAGTTGGTCTATATAAGTAAGCCCACACACTCTTTACTAACCACCATTAGTAATAGACTGCACCAGAGGGTTAACCCGGATGTTACCTGCTCAGCCGGCGGAAGTTGCAGGTGTGTCTATGCATTGATCCTGCCAGCGCGGGAATGTCAAACCCGACTCCAGACCCTAACCCATCGACGGGCTTAATCCGCATTGTGGGAGCTCGTTTGGCAAGGGCTTGAATTTAAGGTACGTTCATTTATGCAAAAGTCTCCCACTGCGTTGGGCCGTCTTAACCCATGTCTGGGCTGTTCAATTAGCGTTTGTTTGTTTGTTTGTTTGTTTGTTTGTCAAGCTGCAGTGTAATAACTGAACAGCTGAACAGCTACTGTCCCGCAGTATAAAGCAGTATTTGCTTTGGCATTGTGAATAAATATGAACACTTTTTTCTTTGATCGTTTTTGTAACACATAGGTACATCTTTCATTAACTCACACACTACTGAAATATGCTTCAGTGAGTGTTACTGTTCCATGTGTTCCTGTTGTTTTGAGGGTTTTCCTGTTGGCTGTTGGTCTGTAAAGTTTGTAGTATTGGCTTTACATTTACATTGGCACACATTCACCTTTTCCTACAAGCATTTCTTTTTAAGCGAAGATACTATTTCAGTAAAAAGCAAAGTTGATAGTCTCTTTTTACTGAAATAGTCTCTGTTGTTGTAATAATCATAATTGCATCTTATGACTGAGCAATTTAAGATTTAAAAAAAAAGGCTTTCTGATCCAAACCATGATTTTTGTTATTGTGGATGTGAAGTTTGATGATGAGTGGCTGCATAGTTGAGGTTTCTTCGCCTGCTGCGTATCAGAAGGATTTCTGGTTACAGATTCTCAAATTCACTAAACAGGTTAGTATTTTGTAATCACAATGTAAATCAATTCCATGTGAGTTGGGTGACTTAATTGGCATATTATTTTCTGCTTTATGGGTTGTTGAAAGACTGTTTTGGGGCTGATGTTCATTGTATTAAATGAGTTATGCTCCACTCGTTCCACTAAAAATATAATCATAAATATGCAGCCGAGGACTGTATGAATATTGGCATTCAATGATAAAACACTCATTTACATGATGATGCTGTAACATCAAGTCAATTTCATCCCATAAAACCAATATTTCGTGTGCTTAGGTAAGGCGATTTCTGTTTATGCTATAAACCACATCCACTTCAAAGCTTTGCAATAAAGCATGTGAATTCACTTCCTGATACAAGAAGAGTCTCTGAAGAAATCTGGCACTACTCACACTTTGAGAGATTTAAAAAAGTGTGGTATTAATATAGTTTGAGATTGATTTAAAATTGTCAATACGCCATTATACAGTTGATGCTCGTGTGTCTCTAACAGCTTCTTTGTACTGAAATGAATTATTGCAGGGAGGATCAAGTTTGGAAACATAATGAGCATCTTGATGTGCTGTATGCTTCTATAGACTGAGGCCAAAAAGATGACTTCATGTTGACTGTGCTCGTACAAGAAAATAAAGGAAAAAAATCACAATATAATGAGTGCCTTTGGATATTGGACCGTGTCTAGTTAAGTTAGAAAAATATGCATCATACCTTTTTAACCAATTATCAGTTGCTGCTGAAAATGTATATTCTGCTCTTACAATGAAGGGGAATAACTTGAGCTTTTAGACAAGGCTCATTTAAATACATATGTTTCTGTTTGGTTTAACTGTACCCAGTTAACATCCAATTGGCACATAACAAAGAAATGTGTTAAAAGGATCATTTGCTCCAATCTGCTGAGCTGAGAAACATCTGTGTTTTAGAACTGAGTGGAATATAATCTGTATGTTAGCTCTTTGTGTGTGCATGTGTGTATGTGCTACATACTATGATAATCCTCAGAGGTATACCTACACACTGCCATTATCTACTATATAACACTCACTTTTTGTGATAACATAATTGACAGTATACTATACTCAACTGTTAGTTTTCTCTTTGAACTGCTACATGAGAAGTGAGAAGTGTGACACATCAGGGTGTGATTTGTGTAAATACAGGAGATTTGCTGCCTTCTATGTGGTGTTTTACATCATGTGGTCCCAGGTTGAATATGGTAGAGAATCTCATGCTCTAGGGAGACAGTCCTTTAAACAAAAGAACCCCCCCCCAAAAAAAAAAAATCCACCAGTATTCGGTTGTATAGTGTGACAAATAGTTGCAAAAGAAAAGCTTGTGACATAGACACCAGATCTTGCAGTCTTCGTCCCAAACGTGAAACATAGTGGTGGCAGGTCAAAAAGTCTTAGTAAGTGATTGAATAACTTATCTTTTTATTCATATTGGAGAGAGTTTGAAGCACGTGTTAGCTTTATAGCACAGAACAGGAAGAATGTACTGTTAGTGGTATATGATGGATAGAAACGTCACAAAACTGATGTTAACTAGCTAGCAAGCTGGCAAAGTATAGCCTCCTGATTTGTGTCTCTGTGAAAAATCAAATACAACAATATAAATACATCCTTTCCAATCTGTTTTCACCATTAACCCCCAATTAGTCGGATCATAAAACTTCATAAAATGTAATGAATTGTATTGCAGAAGCGGATGGTTTGCATAGTTTAAATGTGTTATTTAAAGGAGAATTATTCACTTGAGAATTTATTTTTCGTTTATTTTTTGTTTTTATTTATGTACAAACAATATTTACAGGACAAAAAACTAAGAAAAAAAATATTTACAGGACAAAAAAACTAAGAAAAAAAAAGAGAAATTATTTACAGGGCAAAAAACTAAGAAAAAAAATGAAAAAAAATGTACAGGACGGAAAACTATTTACAGGGCAAAAAACTAAGAAAAAAAAGGAAAAATATTTACAGGACAAAAAACTAAGAAATATATATATAAATAAATAAATAAATAAATGAATAAATATAAAAATATAAAAAAACTAAGAAATATAAAAATATATATAAAAAATATAAATATAAAAATATAAAACAACTAAGACATATAAAAATATATATAAAACATATAAAAAAACATTTACAGGACAAATAACTAAGAAAAAAAAGAAAAAAAATGTACAGGATGAAAAACTATTTACAGGACAAAACTAAGAAAAAAAAGAGAAAATGTACAGGACAAAAAACTAAGAAAAAAAAAACTATTTACAGGACAAAAAACTAAGAAGAAAAAAAAACTATTTACAGGACAAAAAATTAAAAAAGGAGAGGAAAAAAAGAATAAACTGAAAATGTGCACAGCTAGCCTGACACTAACTGGCAGGATGCATTGTAGCTGTTTTAGGTGTGGTGGTTCTCTCCTCTCCTCCAGCCAGATTCTCCCTCATCTTTTTCTTAGGGGAGGTTTTACAGGATCCAGTCTCTTCCTTAATGTCTCTCTTCCTCTTGTTTTGAGGGCTGACTCGGAGTGTGTCAGAGTGGACATTTTCTGAGTCGGGGTTGGCTCCCTTTTCTCCTTCAGCCAGTATTTCCCTCCTCTTTCTGTCAGGGGAGCTATTGCCTGATTCTGACTCCTCCTCATCTCTCTTCCTCTTGAGAGGGCTGACCTTGGGTGTGCTGCCTGGGCCATTTTCTGAGTTGGAGGGTTTGGAATCTTAAAAAAACAAACAAACAAAAGAAGATGTTTATTAATTCACCATTATCTGCCATCAAAATGAATCCCAATTAAAGTTTTATATTATATGCTATCATAAAAATGTATCACACAGACAATCAGTAGTTGATTTTGAACAACTTATACTAAATGAGTTTACTTTTGACGCTGTCTGTCAGCTCTTTATCCACATTTACACAGATCCTCTTTGCTGGGGAGCTCAGATCAGTGTCATCCCTCTTTCTTTTTTGTGCGGATAACTTTGTGCGTGATGGATATGGTGTCAGCCATCCCTTCCCCCCTTCCTTTGGAGTGGAGGGGTATGGAGTTCTGTGTTGATAAAAAAAAAAAAAAAAAAAAGAAGTTTGCCCAAAATGTTGAACTGTTCCACTGAAGTATGAAATAATCAAGACAGAGAGATATTTCTAACACCTACCTGCCACAGTCGGCAGATTCGTCAGCATCATCACGCTTTCTTTTCTTTACTTGAGTGCTTCCTCCACTGGTATCGGCACTCTGAGTCTGCCTTTTATTGCTCAGCACAGCAGGGTGACCTTCGATGGGGGCACTGCGGCATTGGGCTGGACTGGCAGGGCAGGTGGAGGTGGAGGTGGAGGTGCCGTCATTTGCAGACGTTTGACAGATGCTCATCAGGTCTGAGCAGGACTTAACACTGAAAGATAACCAGTCAACTGAGTCAAACAACTTCCTCCATCTCCAGCAGCCCAGGTGTAACACACACATCTAAGAGCACACTTACTGGATGCTGTCTTTGAAGCCTCCGAAGTGGCTCATTGTTATGAATTGATGGTGAAGAATTTGGCTGGGTCTTATTCTTTCAGACACGTTCATCTTCAGCATCTTGGTTAATAAGTCCACAAAGCTTGCCCGGTCACTTTGATCTGCTTCGGCATCTTCTCCTGAGAGTTCATCTAATGTCTTGTGCTGGATCAGAATAAAATATAATGGTAAGAAAATCTGAACTTTTTGCATCATGTGTTTACATATTCAAGTTATAAAAACCTACCTCCAGCAGATCATTTAGGCTGTTAACAGTGCGCGGGTTATATATAAAATGATGAGCTTCGAGGGATGACTTAAGAGAAAAATAAAATTTAAATAAATAAATTACTCAATTTGGTTCTAAATGCTGTCAGTAGCACCAGGGGAAAGGATGACATTTTAAAGTTGAACATTTGTGGTGTTAAAGATATTACAAATGTAAGCAAAGGTACAGTACAAAAATGCACAATTTATATTACCTTAAATTTCCAGTAGACGTCATTCTCTCTATATTTTATATTAAAGTACATCATGGTAAACAGTCCATTACTGAGGAGATCATCTGGTGGCTTTCCAACAGTGTATACCATGTGCCTCATCTGTGGTCACAACACAATATTAAGTTATACTTTAAAGCTCATTTTCACAGTAGAATAAGCTGAACAGAAGTTAGATAACCTAAAGGCTAGACTCATACTGATCTTGGGTGATTAGGTCATGTGTATTTACACTTGCATTACTCAAATAATATTTGTGGATGAAATGTGTCTCTTTTTAGAATAAAATATGAAATAAGTGATTATGACATATCTCTTGCTAGACATTATGGCTGACATTTACTTTTTGCTGTGTTTTGTAAGTGTAAATCTGTTCAAGTTTACTACTGACCATGTCGTAATCATCCTTGCCAGAAAACAGTGCTTGGCCCATAAACAGTTCAGCGGCAATGCAGCCCAGAGACCAGGTGTCGATAGCCTGGTTGTAGGGGGCTCCGAGCAGGATCTCTGGAGATCTTTAAAAGAGGAAGAGAAAACATATTGCTGTGGTTATAAAGACAGAATTAGAGATAGACTCCTGCTCTACAGTCAACTATTAGTTTAATAAATATTCAGATATAGTTTGATGGTGTTGATTAGCTATTTGCAAGCCTGACAAAGAATTGTGACAGCAGCTTGCAGGATATCTTACATTAAACATCTGTCAGTTACTTACCTGTACCACTGGGCCTGAAGAGTTGCGCCACGCCTTGCTACGGAAGCCGGAAAGGCAAAGCCAAAATCGATGACTTTGACTCTCAACGGCTGCCTCAGGTGATCTACCAGCATAATGTTGTCAGGCTTAAGATCTGCATGAATAATCCCTACGTTTGACAGGAACTTAAGCGCTGTAGACAACTGAAATCACAAAAAACATATATGTTAATATTTTGGTCAACTATACTGCATTGTTAAAATGTGTAAAAGTGTAAAATGTAGTCATATGTAATTGAAATATACTTGTATAAACAGGTAAACAGTTAATTCCCTTAAATATTATTTAACAATACACAAGACCATCAAGTGTAGCTGTAATGACTGCAGAGAGTCTAAGGGTTATAGTAAGATTTTAAAGAACTCAATGAACGCCATTTATCTATCTTAACACCCTCAAATTTAGTTTTTTGCAAACCTGTTGCAGAATAGGACGGATCTTCTTCAGTGGAAGAGACTTAGAACGGGTCTTCCGCACAAATTCATGCAGAGTTATATCCAGCTTCTCCATCTCGAGACAATATAATCCCTCATAGATGAAGGAGTCGATCCATTTGACAATATTGTACTTGCTGGAGTTCAGGGCTTGTATCTCTTTCAAGATTTTTTCCTGTGGGATGTATGAGATGGAAGACATGTTTGGTAAGACTACAAGTAGTTTTAAAGCAATATATAAGTGAAACACTGACAAAGATAAGTGTTGCACCTCATGCTTTGCCTCGTCAATATATTCATTGTCTTTTATGAATTTCAGAGCCACTATTTTATTGGATGTTAAGTTCCTGCACTGGAGGACTTCTCCATATACACCACATCCTAGGTACTTCTGCGCTCTGTAGTCCGAGGATCCAGAGGAGAACAGCTTTCCTTCAGCCACGTCAAGGTTTATATTTTCCATGTTGGAAGGTTCAGTCTGTTTGTGATTTCTCAAACCTTAAAGAAAATAAGAAATATAGAAAGGCAAAGTTTAGTCTGGTATCAAAGAGCTTGGCAGTCAGTAAAACCCACAAAATCTATTGCTAAAAAAAATTATACCTATATTTTAATTTGTCTTCTTTGATGATATATATAAATACTACCATTAAATACATACTGTAAAAACAAACCCACTCCCCATATCAACCTATTTTGACACTTAAATAAAACTAAATCACAAATACAGAAAAAGTAGACTAATTTTAATCTTTGTATACTAAGGACTGATTTTAAGTTTTCCTGCTTTTGCTGAATTGATGATGACATCCCTGTTCACCAATTACTGCTCAAACTAAACTGTATATAATATGTATATTACCAATATTTTATTAGATAATAATATGTAAAACAAATGAAGAGGTTAACATGAATAAATAGATATAAACTGGAATAAGTAAGAGGTGAAACATGGGATGAAAGTCATTTCTCAATATCCGTTCATCTTGTTACTTCACTTTACAGAATCTAACATTACTTATCTGTATATGTCTGTATTATCACTGTTACTTGTAAAAAACAGTATATTAATTAATTATATTAGTTGTGAATTAAAGTGGAATTAAATTCACAATTAAAGGAAACCTTCCCTTAGAGACAACAAGTGATTTTTGGAAAATTTCAACTTACCAAACAGTCCCTTGAGGTCAGGTGAAGTCAGGAGTTTTGAGTTGAGTTTTGTATTGAGTAAATACTGAAAACAGAGTAATAATACTTTCTTTCGAACAAGTTTTCCAAGGTTGTCTATATCGATCAGGATATCTGGCACCAATGAACAAGGTTGATATATGTCTTCAGTTTGAGAATTCTAACATGTCATGACTCTGTGACATCATGTATGGAATAGAACATGGTGACATCACAGCGGAATCAAAGAACTGCATTGCAATTTGGAAATAAATAAATAAATAAAAAATGCTTTTACACCTATTTGTTGAGATTAACTGGAGTCATTGGAGATGTGACTGACCATTCTGATTGGTCAGTCACATTCTCCACTCTCTTTTTGAGACAGGAAATTGCTCCTGTGGAGCTCTTGTCCACTTTCCTTCACAAATTGAGAAGGCCGCTTTGATGAAATAAAAAAATACATAAATTAAATACAGAAAGGGTCAAACACACCCACTTTTAGATGTTGCACAGCAAGGGAGTGGGGCAAACACACGAGAGTCATGGAATGCAGACCAAAACAAAATGGCTGCTATCCAAACCCTCAGCCTGTGAGACCAATTTCAATTTACTGTAATATGTGGTTTTGAAATACCACAGCACTAATAAACACAAATTGAGGTCTTATGTGTATAATTACAACAGGCACTGAAGTGGAGTCTAATCAGTCTTGTTCTGTGAGCCGTGCCTAAGGGATAAAAGAGTTCTTCTTGAAGGGAGAAGATGCTGGAAATTTCATCCTGTCTTGTCTTCTGTGAATGTTATAGTTGATCTATTTCAGCACTGTCTAATGTATGTTCTGCCTGCAATGTATCATCATGATTTTTTTTACAAAATGAGAGCTGTATTTTGTCCCTATTTCCTGGTTGCAACTAATCCAGACTTTTTATGTCAAAAATAATTCAGTATGAGTATACTGTGCCATTACATAAATGTAGTTGGTTTTGATGCATTTGTCCTGTTGGACATTAACTATACTCTTGGAAAAGGAGAGAACACACTCTAATAATCCGACCCACATGTGCCATTCAGACACATTTGTTCAAGGATTCGATTTGTAGTGTCTGTGAAGTCCTTGATCATTTCACTTGTCAAAATACTGAATGCTGTTTTTTAAAAATTTTCAAAGAGTGGCTTTGCTTCTCATGGAGAGGCACCGTTTTCAATATGCAAGGCATGCACTGTTTTAGCATAAAAGGAATGAAAATTTAATGGCCGGTTTGAAAGCAGCCGCAATGCTGCAGAGCCTAGTAAGAGATAATTTGTCTGTACGAGACATGTTTCATCATTAACTTGTAACTGCGTTCAGAGCATTTGCAAAGTTTCTTTTTAATCATGAATGTAATTGATTTTTACTGCCTACTTATAATTATTGCTGGAATGTAGTGTCAATGTTGATGAGGACTAATATGAAGAAAAACAGCATGGCTTCAAACTCCTCTCTCTTTTCAGACACTGATGGGCATTCAGGTGAAACACACTCAAAGGTGTCATCCCAGCCACACTGCAACATCTGGCAGGCACTTTAACGTGTCCTGGTTGCCATAGCAAATTCATCAAAGACATACCCTGTCTGCCATAATGTATATTTGATCATACCTTTCTCAGCAAGGTAGCTGTTTATATTTCCCTTTATGGTAACAAGAGACTGTATAATTACTAAGGTTTGTCTATGGAACGACATTATCTGTTGTTGCACACCAGCTCTGACTGTATTGTACACAATCTTGTATAAAGAATGATTATGTGTGTCTTATCTACTGATGTGTGTACCGCAACAAATGCTCAAGCCCCCTTTCAAATATTTGTTAAATATTCCCAGGAAAGCCATAATCCAAAGGTGCAGTCCAAGGGCTCTTGTGGGAGTAATAAATACCCACTATATTTATCTGTGCCACAGATTTCCTCCATCTGAGGGGGAAAGAGGTTATCATTTCTCTTACATTTAAACACACCACTCATCTGTCCAGCTTGGAAATGCCTGTAATTTCCCAACCGAGAACAATGGAGAGTTTAAGAGCCCTTGCCTTCTGCGGGCAGCTGCAGCATGCACCATTAATGAGAATTGAATCTTAGAACTCGCACATAGCCATTTATCCTCAATTTTTCATTGACTAAGGACCATTTGCAGAATCTCAGCAACAGAGACCAATTTTTGTTAAGTGAGAGGTATAATTAACTTGCATAAGGTGTCCTGGTATGTCAGAAATGTTCATGGATAATTAAAGCATAATAGAGAATTGTTAAAAATAGACTCAGACTACTTCTGTCTGAAGTGCTCTTTTATCAAAATGCCATAAAGCCAATCACCAACAGGGAGGGAACCCATTCATTGTCCTAATTTGTCTGCACAAGGACAGGCTGTTCCAAATCTGGATGGTAACTTGCTGTTTGGGCGACCTGTGGTCTTTGAGGTCAGGAAGAGCTACAATTAGTGCCGCCTTCGCTTTTCTTCGGTAGTGTAGTATAAGCAGTCATTTGGAGCAGTATGACTTGTGCCCTCATTGTGTCGTGGTGGCACACTTGTTGTTCTTGAGGTGTGGTATTGAGGTGAAAGTGAGAAAACTAGGGAGTTGTCTCCATGAAATACTTCAAGTGTGGACATGGGTTTGTGACAGGAAATGTATTTAGAACTCTTTGTTAAGAGAGGCTGTTTGGGACAGCAGATTGAAGGGGAACATTGGTGAACTTTTTCTACAATTCTTACATTCGACAAGTTATTTTGTACCAATTATTTTTGTATTAGGGGTTTCTGTACTGTAGTTGTACCATAAAGTTTTCACTGGCGGTTAGGCTCCTTGCTTATATTCTCTCCCACTGTTGTTTGGGGACACTGAGCAGCTCTGCCTTACCCCTTTGTGATGAACAGGGTGGGTTATTCATTAAAGTTTCAGTCTTAGCAGGATAAAAACATTGAGAGAGAAGTAGACTGTGATTCAGGAGTGACATGCAGCAGTCAGTAATATGAGAGCAAAAACATTACATCTGTAGTAATATAGAAGGGCAAAACTGTAGATGTGAATAGGAAAGCTGGTCAGTATTTTAAATCACACATTTGCCACAGTGGGCGGATTTTAATCTGTACAGCAATACAACATAATCTATCCTTGTACTCTGATGAGGTGGGATTCCTCTCCTAGGCTGGACAGACATGTAGATGTTGTATCTGCAGAATAAACCACATAGCAGAAATGAAAATAAAGCATGGAAATACAGGATAACAAAATTATAGATTGATAAAAACATATGCTGAATCACATCAGGAGAATGTGGGGCAACATCCAGTGCCACCAAATTGCGTTGGTAAATTGTTAGTTTTGTTTTGAGAAATACTGTCGATCTTGATCATCAGCTCATGTTTCTCATTAAAAAGTCTCTTGTTACCTAAATTAAACACCTGAGACATTTAGTGTATGATGGCTACATTATTATAAGAGCACTCTGTTCCAATCTGGTACACAACAATGCAATAGTTTTATCAGTTTCACATGAATCACGAATGTGCTTACAAAAAAAAAAGAAAAAAAATCTGTATGAGATGATAGAAAGCTTAGCTACTGAATGGGCCTTGTGGTGAGACTCTTTTCTCAACGATGCATTCATTTCCTCTTAAAAGACACAGACTGTTGCCTCGTAGTATGGCACAAAGTGTTTGCACACCATGGGACTTCTCCTATCTGCTTGAATATCACACAGGGTCTAATTAACATGTCTGGCCAGTAAATTGCCCTGCTCCCCCCCACAACAGCAGTTCAGGCACTGTGATAAAAAACACAGGATGAACAAACTCAGCTGCTCAGCGTTAGTGCCTGCACAAATATGGAAGAGGGTCTGAAGCATAAAAGCAGTCTATAAAACACAAACCACTAAGTACACAGCTCAGCTCCATTTCCTCATTCAGTTTTCCTTTTGTGTCATTTTTGGATCACGCAAGATAATTATTTAATGCACCGCCTCACAAAACAAGGTGCTATGGCAAACAAATGTACAGTATGTGGTGATGTGTATTATCTTCCTATTTTGGATCCATGTGTCTTCAACGCTGGATATTCCCCCTCTGGAATTTCCACAGATCCAGGCACATGGTTTTGGAATTTTTAAATGTGTGCCTGGCAGCTGCTGGTGTTTCCAAGGCAACTGTGTGATTGGGAAAAGGGGATTTGATTGGTGGCTGTCAGCGAGGAAAATTGAGCACTGCCACAGGGATATATTTTACCCTGTGAGAGTTTACGTTAAATGTGGGTCAATCATAAGCGTCTATTAAGTCTTCACCCTGGTGAGGCATATCAATTTGCATTTTGCTTGACTTGTCTGTATTCCATTAAGACTGGTAGTGCCCTTGCTGGTTTTCTGGAGCTGCAGTACAACGCGTGACAACATGAAATGGTGGGTAAATGAAGAGAGCTTCCAGTGCTCACAGGCTAATGGAAGCAGATGTCATCCTGCACTCTGCTTTCCTTTCGATCAGTGTTTCTTGATCAGACAGTGCGTATAATGAAGAATTTGATGACATGTGGAGGGTAGACAGAGAATGAGCAGCAATAAAGTAGCAGGGAATGGTAATGGTTTGCATTAAGCAGCGGTTTCTCAACATCTGAATAAGGACTTAATAACACATTGTTGATTAAGTCTGTCATTATGGCTCTATTGTGTTCCATCTCCTGACAATCCAGTCCTAATCAGAGCAATCACAATCATTTTACAGTATGTATCATAGCCAATATTAGGCCACAAGAAGTCACCATTGCACTGTCATGTTGTCTGTTTTATTAAATCCAATATAGTATACTCTAATGGCCAAATATAATTTAGACCACAGCAGTACAGTCTCATGAATAAGAAATATTTCTTTGACTAATGACCCTCTTATTTATGTGATTTACTCGTATTTGGTTAATTTCCTGATAAGGGTTTAATCAAATGAATTGTGCTGCTGATTAAATACATTCAGAGAAAGTCTTTAAAAGACCAAAATTGAATCGCAAAGAATTTAAATTCAGACAAGCACAGACAGGCTCTAACAGTCTGTTTAAAAATGTCACTTATGACACGTTCACAGTGTGCCTGTAATGTTATGAATATTTGATATACGTGCCTTATCTTAATAGCAAGTTTCAAACCAGCACCTAATGGAAACTTTGCAAAGTCATCGAGCAAACAGGGAGCAAGGAACATCTGCATGTCAGATTGTAAAATATATGATTACTGATATTTTATAACTATGCCTTTAGAAGCCAATGTGTCTGAAGCATTATAATAGGAAGTAGTCACATGCGGGGACCATCAATGTATCATAGCATACAGTATATGTATGATCATATTGTATTTAAGCTCTTTGCAGTGACTTTTGTGTTTGATGTGCTTCTTTGTCTTCATGCAACTTTACTCAACCTATTAAATTGGACATTATACATCATAAGAAAAGTGCATACAAAAATCATTTAAATATAATATAACAGGTAGGATCTAAAATTCAGCGTCATGGTTGTTCCTCAGAGAGGTGACTCTGGCAGAAGAGGGTAGATAATGCTTGTTCATGTTCAGTGTGAAAATAATTGAGGTTGTCATATCACTTGGTTGTCATGGCAATCTGTTGAATGTCACACCGGGCCGGATTTCTTCTCTTGTCACTGAAATGCTATTTTTGTCAGATCCGCTGAGATGCTGACCGTGCTCTAGTGCCACAGGGAAAGTTTGTTCACCGATCAGGACAAAGCACTTGTGCAGAGGAAGTGACTTGGGAGGTCGGGGGAACGCAATCATGCTGCCAGCCGGTGCTTTGCCTGCAGACATATACGCACACACACACACACACACGAATCCCAAAAGCATCAACGCTTTTGGTAATGAATAGCGATCTGTTACTCTAAACAGGGTCTCCAGAGAAAGGGTTGTTATGAATGTGTGTGTGTGTGTGTGTGTGTGTGTTTCTCCTGGTGTAAGCTCTTCACACAGGCTAAAACTTCCTCCCCAGTGGTTATGGAGCTGTGGAGAGACTGTCTGCTTACCTCAGCATTAACCCAGAAAGAAAGCAGGGACAGGCCCCACTGAGCTATGGATCCACTGCTGCTATTCATTGAAAGGACAGGATTGGATTTCTAGCATCTAAAGAGCCTCTCTGATCTTTCCTACAGTAAAGTTTTCACCATTAGAAGCCCATAAATCGGCCCAACTAAAAGAGGTGTTTACAATATTGGAATTTGACTTGAACTTGACGCTGCAAGTTGTATATGACCCTTGTGACCATGGAGACTTTTGTTCAACAAGAAGACCCAGGCATTATATTCCGCATGTCAACACAGGTGCTAAACAAGTTTGATCCAACAGGCCAATTAACCAAAAAGATGTTTGTACTGCAGCCCACAGCCTTGTACTGAACAAAGAATTCCTTTCAAATGTTTGCCAAACCCCTATCTCACCGCTTCATTACTGTCATCGTTTTTTAAACACTACAAACACATGTCACCGCAGGCAAACCAACAGTCAGTCGAGCCGAAGCCATTAGTGCTGTAAGAGGAAGACGACCTGAGCACAAGCGTAAACATGTGCAAACATCGGTAACTGTTAAGTATCGAAGTTTCAGTGAGGCTGAAATACAAAACAAAAACCTTTTACTCATATTTTGAATTGCCTCTGCTCTTCCTTTCCTTTCCTTTTCTCTATCTCTCCCTTTCATGCTTATGTGACACTTTCACCAAGAGATTGGAAGCCTAAATTTGACTTTGGTCACATTAAGAATAGATTCTAGATTAAGTGCTTTCTGAGTAAAAACAAATGCTGGCAACTAATAGTACATTAAATAGTAACTGCATCCATTTACCACCAATAAAGAATTTGTGAACAGTTGTTTTAAAAGTAATGCATGATTTTAATTTCACCATACATTTATACATTGCTTTAATGGGTCATTATGTGCATGTGCTCATTCCTTTTAAAATGTGGTATGGTACAATGACAGAAGGTTTTATGTTGATGTCAGATTACATGTATTTTAACAGTAAAACATGACCTTTAAATCAATAATTCAGTTATTGATTTAAAGGTCATGTTTTACTAGCATGTGAAGGTCTTCTATCCTCCAGAGTTACACCCAAAATATATTTCATAAACAGTCGGTTGTAAATACTCTCAACTTATTCTCTCCAGCTCTTTTTGTGTAAAACAACAGTTTGGTTTCTTGAAAACCTCATAGCTTTGGCACTAGTGGCAGCTTTTTACTCAATGTGTGATTCACAACTGAGCATATGTAATTATAAGTTTGTGTGGTAGCTGCTGTTCCTCTCCACGTCTAATTAAATCATGCAAATTAGACATTTCTATCTGCGTCTGTAGTGCGCAAACACTTTGCCCAATAGCCACATGTAACTTTATGAAATATGACCTTGCACCACATTTCCGAGATGGCTTCTGTTTCAAAATGAATCAAGGAGCAAGAATGCAAATGCTGAAATGGTAATGATGAAGACCGGTATTGTGCGATAATTGGGTGAGAATGTTGAAAGAGAAGTAATGAAAGAGAGCCTGTTCGGAAAGTATCACTATCAAGCCTTTAAAGTTTTGTACAGTTGGTTACACACATTTCTCTATACTAAACTTTACCAACATGCAGCTCAGTAAAACAGTTCAACATGCAATCAAAATGCACAAATCCTACCAAAACACTTCATGCACATTCCTGGATCAACTCTTGCACCTTAGCTGACAATATTTGTCTCATAAGAAAACTTTACTTACTCAAAGAAATAGCCTTTTAAAAATTTGAATATATTTGCATAACCCAAGATTTCTTCACAATAAAAATAATGGCGCCTGTTTACTGTACAGCAGGGCCTGTTTTGTTACAAATAATGAATCAGAAATGCAGTATAAAACAAACGTGCAGTATTTCTTCACTATAAACACATGTGCAGGTATAGGATAGCTTCAGATGTATTTATACAAGAGTGCTAGTCAACCCTGTCTTCTGCTTTTGGTCACAAGTTCTCATCCACATCTCATGTTACGCCCCCTCTTGCAATACATCTGAGAGAGAGTCTTTTTGCACACTTAATCCATCCCTGGCTATCTGCAGATATTTTGAGGCATCCAGCATTCATTACATTCAGGAGAGACATCTAATTATGTCAACCGTGGTCATAAACTTTCCATCTCCATGAAGGAAAAGGAATCTCTAAGGCGTTGTTTTTGTTCATGTAGATGCAGTTGATGTAGTGAATTGAAATGTAGTGAAAGGTTTAGTTTATTCCACATTGATTACTGCTGTTCTGCAGTTTTGAAACTTTGTGCGTAACAAATGTAAATAGTGAATAAATGTGAGTTTTTAGTTATACTTGAAATTAAAAAAATGAAATTGAAATGAAGCGTGTTGGATCCTCTGGAAGATTAACAAGCAGTGTGGTATGACCATAAGGTCACAAGCACATGAGATTTAATCTGTGTAATTGGCCACAATGACTTTAAAACCATTGCCCTCATGGGAACTACTTTACGAAATCTGATGCTGTTACATTGAAGCGTCCACTGCACAGTTACATTTACTGATTGCCATTATACATTTAATTGGCACAGACATGTGGGTGCATGTTTGTTCACATGTGCAGTATGTACATGTATTGCATACACACATCTGAAACATGAGAAGGAACATCAAATCCTTGTTCAACACACATTAACATGACACAGTCTCTGCAGGGAGTGAGACTCAGACATGGAAGAGCTTGCCTCACTTTGTGATTGCAGCTGTGTCCAATTTGGGTCTGAAATAGGATATTGTCTCCTACACACTTTCTTTCAATTAAATGACTTCCTATTCCAGAGGACAGGGTAGGTACCAGAACAGACTGTTAAAAGATAGAGCAGCAAATTACGAAGAGTTCTCCTGGACTTGAAATTCTACTTAGTAATGGGGATGAAAACATTTCCATGCCGTGTTCTGGCACACTAGCCATCTGCTGTTAATCAGTTTGAACACAGAAGCACTGTGGGATGCTGGGAATCCAGTGGGCTGGTTGATGAAGCAACAATTATTTGTTAAAAGCTTCTCATCTTGTCTTTTAACAGTGAGAAATGGTTGCACAAATGCGAGCTGACAGAAATTGATCACAGTAAATACTTCAAAATGTAATCCCGCAGCCCCTCTGGAAGTGGTATGACCGCATGACGAAGTCTAATAAGGTTTATTTAAAATGTGCTTCATGACAAAACTTGTACCCTTTTCTGTAACTGTCAGCATTTGAACTCCACGGATATAATTTATTATAATTGACCACTGAAAAACATCTCAAGAGGGCATTCACCTAAAGCATACAGACAACTTTGGACCACTTACTGTTGAGACATTTTTCAATCCTCAAATATAAAGGGAAACATTTAAAAGGGATACATAAGTGAAGTAAGCATTGCCTTACGGTTTCCTTGAATGAATGCCTGTCTGTTATGTGTAAGCAAATGTTAATGTCCTTCACATAGAACATTTATCAGTTATTCAAATGACTCCCTGCAGCAGTTTGTTTAATATACAGTATTTGTTTTCATAATAAGGGATAACTAAACGTGATAGACATTTGAGACACAATGGAGTTCACAGAAGATTTATTTCATCAAATTAAAAATGATTACAGCAGTAACAGGGCAGTGTAATTAACAAAATCATGTATGCTTTGAGTATCCCAGATTTGTGTGTATCCCACATGTATTTCACAAAATTAAACCTAAATGAATCCCTTTTCTTAACCCTCTCATGTCTACCTCTTACTATCCAATGTGCAGGCTAGTTAATCTATAGTTTGTCATAAAAAGGCTTAAGAACAATGTTGTACTGTATTTAATCTGAGGAGTATACCACAATTCATGAGGAATCCTGTTGTATATTGTTGTTACAACTCTCTCTGTATCATCACTTATTATAACATACTTCAATGTGTATAGACTATATACTGAAATGACACACACTAGTCAAACCGTACGAGGACACTAATGCACTGTTGAGTGGCTGGAGAGTCTGGATTATTACTAGGCTCCCCTTTAGGAACAAAGTCCTCCCTATCCATTCTACCATCTTTGTCATACTGTACTCTCCCAGAAGCTCTTACAACACTTCATCTACTTGTGTTCACTTCTATCTTCTGCAGATATGCCTGGGCATCCAAGGTATCAAACATGTATTTCATTCAGGGGATGTATGTAATGTAATATACATTTATCAGTTTTTGAAATAGTATGTACAATATCCATGTGAAAACGGGCAACAAAGGATTTTCAAGACAAAAAGTCAAGTAGCAAAGCGTGACCATGAGAAGTAGCAGTTTAATAACATAATAGGTTCATATAATTAACATTAATATAAATGTTTTGTTGTTGAGGTTGTGTCAACCTTTCAGGCTGGTTCATACCCTTAGTTTTGGCATATTTGCTTCTCTTGTGGACAGTGAAGTTGCAGACAGGAAACAAAGATGGACATGATATGCAACCAAGGTCCATGGCTGGAATCGAACCAGTCACTTGTGGTTGCATGGCATGCACAGTTAAATGCTTTACACACTGAATTTATTTTCTGTGCAGTTTTTTGATTCAAGGTTTCAACATGCTTGACAAATACAGCAAATTATACCAATGATAATGAGTATAAGAACAGTACATCTGATTTTTGACATATATATATGTTAATAAATTAGTTTTTGCTTATTTCCATCCTCATTTTGACCTTATACTGTATATTTCCCGTAACCTGCACCCAGTAGGATGTAGTGCATCTAACAAATAGAATTTAAATGTAAAATGTCACTTCAGCAATATGAACAATCATAGACAACTTACTTTATGTGTCTTGACAAATCTATCTAATGCAGGTGATAATATGTCACCTTGTCAAATGAAAGAGCTACTTTCAAACCACTGTGAAGTTCTTTTCCTACAGACAGAAGTGAATCTAGTGAACATTTTTGGCAAAGAGGAGAGAATACAGCACACACCCTGAGACATGTACTTACATCCACTCACACTCTCACATGAACACACCGGCGGTTGTCATTTTTGTATTGAACGCCTGACAGCCTACGTGTCAGACTTCTCTCTGGGGAAAAGGACAGCGACAGATGAGGCCTCTACACAAAGTCCTTGAAAAGAAAATTACACTCACTTGGAAAAATATTCAGTTTGTCTGAAATAAGAACTCTGATACTTGTCATATCTTTAGACCCTCGTAGAGCAGTGCATAAAAGAGATGCGGTACATATGATTAAAACAACCTTTTTTTAATTAATGTTTTTCTCCCTTCTTGATTGGTTGTACATAATATAACATTTGCATAATCTATTCCACATTAGTTGGCTGACTGAAATGTTTTTAGGATTTTTATCCTCCAGATTTATGTTTCTGCATTTCTGCGTCATCTGCCTTTCATAAATAATCAGTGTTCCTTACTCTGCTTGTTTTCTTATTGTTTTCATTATAATTGGTTGGATCTGTTCAGTTGGTCTTGATGCTCCTTCCAACCTCTTTTGGAAATACTGGCAGATTTGTATTTTAATAGCCAGTTCCCGTCTGCCATTTTCTCTCCTATCTTTCAATTGTCTTATCAAATTAGATCTCAGTGTGTGTGCAGTGTGTATATAAACAGAGCAGTAGCCCTTTTGTCAGTGCTTTCCTGCTGTCAGCAGAATGTGTTGTTTTGGTCCCGCTGCTGATGTTTGTAGCCGCTGGATTCAGCCTGTTCTGTCATGGCTCTGCATGGATTTAATCGAGAGCAAATAACATACGCACACACACACTCACAAACCAACACACACATCTCCGAACTGGCATCGCACAATGGGTTAGGGTGTTGATCGGTGCATGTCTTCAACTAAGCACAAAAGCCGGTTTTGTGTCTTGCTGTGATAGAGGAAGCCGGAGCATGTTCCTCATTGATAACACTGTATGGTGTAATGGAATCATTCATGGTGGATGTGATGCACAAATGTTTCACCAGCTGTTTTTATTGTTACATTGCGATGTATTGTAATGATCCCATTATGAGAAAATCAGATACATTTAATCCAAAAGTGTGATATTGTCCTTGACATATGTTAGCGGTTATCCAAAGGACAGGCCAAAACCTTATTTAGCCCTGGCAGTTGATACTCCTCAGAGGCTGGTTACCATGGTAATAAGTAGACCAGGGCATTTACAGATTTGATAATGCTTGTATCACATGTTCAATACAGTTGTCTAATTGCTTCATTACCTGTCTGGTACACAGTGACTGGAGGATCATAAGCCACAAATAGCAAAGTACTGTAAGACTGCAATTTATGATTATTATAATTATCCATTAATTTGACAGTGTTTTCTTGATAAATGTATTAATTTTTATGTCTGTAAATATGGAAAATGCCTGCTTTAATTTCCCACAGCCCAAGGTCATGTTTTCAAGTGTTTTTTTTGGTCCCACCAACAAAACATTAAATCATCACATTTAAGAAAATATTTAATAGTATTAAAATAAAGACTAAAATGATTATTCGATTATTAAAATAGTTGAACACACAAAAAAGGTTTAAAATTAGTTAGCGTTGACCTTTTCAGATATCCTGCTGTCAATGATTTGAGGTCAACTGTAACTCTTCATGTGGCTGGATGTGGTTCTTCATGCTGATTTTGTGTTTGCATGTTCTCTTAATGCAGCACTGTCTTGATTTAACACCTGACTTAACTGACTATACACCTGCTTGACTGTCTAGTGACTGACCTAAGTTGGTGGTTGTGACTTCCCTTTCAGTGAACTCCAGCCTAGCCTCCTATATCGCCACCATCAGCACTTTCACCATCCCTCTCATCATTTAATCTGCTTTTCGCACTTAGCCATCTATGCTAGCAGGACCTCCAGTCTCCTTATGTGGTTAAAAGTGGTTAAACTGGCAATCTGTCAATCACAGGCTTTAAGTATGAAGACCCCCCACCATCTCCCTCTTGTGCGACCCTTACAGTTTCACATGGCTGCGTGTTTTAGTGTCTTATCAGCACTTCCTGATGTCTGTATTCCAACAGAGACACATTGAACCAATTAGTGAGGAGGGTACGCATGAATTCACTGCATCCATAAGAGAGTCATGTATTAACAGTGGTCGAGATAGAGACACAGACATGTAGGCTACTCATGATATTGCTGTGTCTGCTTTTCTCATGAGATGTTATTCACTGTTAGCTTCCAAAAGACACAGGCTAAGGGTTTCTTTCTCTCTTTGTTATAGATGTTTATACCATATAAAGAGGAGATCATTTATAAATGTCAGGTTTATATGTGATCATTAAAGAGTTGTTTTATATCTAAAGCTAAAGGAACAGTCTTTAGCAGTTCCTTTATGTGTCAGCTAGTCACATTTGAACGCAGGGTCTGGCAAAGAGAACACACATGTAATATAGTTGAAGTAACTTCTATGAGATAAGTCATCAGTGTCAATATATCATCAGCCTTTCCTCTCATCACCAGCCATGCTTTGTTTCTGTAATTAACAGTTTTCTCTGCTCTGTGGCTTCCTTTCAAAAGTGAATACAAACCAGATTCACTGCTTCAAACATAGACAATGCATTGACGTCCATTATATTACTTAAGACAGGCAGAATCATGTGGTCATAATGATGATGTTGTTATTGGCACAAATTAGTAAACAATTTTACAACATGTTATAACAAACAAAGTAATTGGCAGATTTATTAGTAATGAACAAATTCCAATTCAGACAGTCACAGTTTTGGCAAACCATTGAAACTAATACATTTACTGTTATTTTCAAATGTGTTTAATGCAATTAAAAGTAATTCATTATTTCTCCAACCTTTCTTTGGCCTCTCTTACTTTCTGTTTTCCCAACTGTTTTTCTCCTCCCCCTCTCCTGGTTGCCCTGTATTTCTCAGGAGTTTAAGTGCAGCTCTTTCGGCCGTATAAACCATAATTGCCACCCTCATCTTTCTGCTTTCACTTGTACTGACACAGCACATCACTCATCTGTCTCAACATCCCTGATTGGTATCAGAAGGAGCAACTCTGAGGTGTAGGATTAGAGAGAACCACTGTGCAGCAACATGACTTTATTGTAATCATGAATGTTTCTCCAGATGATGGGTGCAACAGTGTTATCAGTGGGTTTAACAGTGATTGTGGTGATTTGAAGCCTGAGCACATACCATACCATCAGCCTGGTAGTTACGGCTTAGTTTGTCCAGTGTAACTTTTTCTTCTGAGCTTGGCCTGAATTGACCTCAACAGGCCTCTGGGGATGATGGTGAATTATCGGTGGGTTTTTGTAGACTGTAGGAAGGAAGATAACGCCCCCAGAAGCAAATTTGTGATAGTGGGCTATACAAATAAAACTGACTAGACAAAATCATTCCCTTGACACACTGATTTACTGTGTCTTTTTTAGAGGGACACACCCAGCTGTCAGCAGCCCTTGTTAAACAACACAGGGGGCTATGCTGGTGTATGTTTGTTGCTTCAACCTGCAAAAGATCTAGTAAAAGATCCTTGAGTTGAGGGTTCATCAGATGTCAGAATGCTACAAAGCAGTTTTAAATGCTCAGAGACAAAGGTTTATAATTATGGAAAGTTATCAGGGTAGCAACTATTTTATGTTTTGGTGCAACAATTATGAGGTAAGCAGAAATGAAATACTCCACAATGCCACACAGTAACAATACTGTTAGCCTACTAAGGCCAGTACATTAATCAAGCCTGCTCACTGGCTTCCACCTGAATAAAAAACAGCTGATATACTGCAACTCAGTCACCTACTGTACATTTCAAATGAATTCAATTAATCCAACCCCATCGCCAAACAAGCAAAAGCTGCTTTTAATGTACATGGTTTTTGCTTTCAGCATCCAATGCTTTAAAGATTCTTGCGCTTCACATTAGTTTGCACATGGCGCCTATAGAATGGTTAATGTTAGTGAAAGACTGTAGTTATGGCAAATAAACTATGGTTAGGATATAGGTCATGTTCAGTTGAGGCAAACAGTGATTGCCGGTCTGTGACAAGTGACTGTTTGCTGGACAAAAGACTGGTACTGTATGCTAAATGCTAATCCCTCACTCTGATCCCTACACCTTTACTTTCTAGCTCACAAAATACGGGTGAAACTACTTCCTGCATTGGTACTAAAAGTTGACATTAGATGTGGAGGAATTCACGAGGCACGTAAATGTCCAATGTGCATGTCATTTTGAGGGATACTGGCCTGATTCATCATTCATTGGCATTTTTGGAAACACCTTTGGAAAAAGTGAGTGTTTCTCCGTTAATTTTCCACCATCTCTCTATTTACTCTCTTGGTGAGTCCAGTCAGCATAGATTTGCTACTCTGATTAGCACCACTGCTTTTGCCACAGAGCTCATGCTAATCAGAGCAATTAGGTAACGGCACGCGTCTTAATTTATGCAGCTGGGGCCACACACTGAACCTCATTTTGAAATGCAGCACAATGACAGTGATCGTCAATTAGAGACATGGTATCAGGGAAGTGAAATGTCCCAGATGGATAACACATCATCATGATCCCTCCCACTAATTTATAGCCTGATTTGCATGATCCATTTAGAAAGCATTTATGAGAAAAGGAAATGGCTGTTGTCAGTGATGAGGACGCAAGTGGGATAGACAGTTAAGAGGTGGATTATTCTTCTTGCAGCTTCTTTTGTACCTGCTATAATTTGTGCAGATGGATTCTCAGTGTGAACCAGTGAGGATTTAAATAATTAAGTGAAAAAAGGGAAATTGCAATTTAGATCATGCAGTTTTGTAACAGTCGGCGTGTGGTTGTGCAAGTGTTATGATCAGCCTTGCCTTGGTATAACAGTTAATTATAAATCATATAATTAGTTTGTATAGTAGCCTTTTTCTGCTAATGAGGAGTAGCTACACCACCAACAAAATGTAGGGCAGGTTGGGTGCATGTTCGAACACTTGAAAACATCAGATCTCGTCAGCTACTTTAAGGTCAACCAGAGGTTAACACGAAGTTGTGTCATTTGATGGAGAGATACCGTAAGATGTCTTGAAATATTGCACATTCATACTCATACTTTCAGCATTTTCTGCAGATAATTGGTGGTGATTATGGTTTTATGAGTGATTGTCTTAATGGTAATTATAGATAACACAATGATTTGCACTCTAGGTTAAACAGACTCACTGGATTGCCTTAGCAATTGTTAAAATATTTGCTTTGGAGCTATCTGAGTCCAAATAAATCACTTTAATTGGATTAGTGGAACAGGAAAAAATCTGCCTGACTCAATTTTTACGTAAAGGTTTCTGTCTGTTTTGTTTAAAGTACTGCGCAGCGAGTTAGCCAAAGGGCAGTAGTTACCTGCTGATGTATATTTAACTCTCCTCTATATTGGCAGCCTCAACAGATGTCCCCCTCCCTCGCCCCCACTCTAAACTCTTAACTCTCTCCTTTGTTTGAGTAAAGTTATTCACTTCTGCATACAGTAACTGTGTCAAGTACAGCGTCTCCCTTGAAGCTGTTTTTAAAGAGGTCAAAGCTAGTACCATGTGCATATAAAAAAGGCTGTAATTATGAGGAAAAAGAAGATGTTAGAACCGTGGAGCTTCCCTCGTGTCAGTCCATGCCTTTCATTTTTTCCCAAACCGCTCAATTGATATAATTTGCTCTTCTAAAACACTTATCTCTCTTCCTTCTCTGATATTATTGTCTCTAGGTTCCTGTTATATCCCACTGCCATTATGTTTTCAGACTTTTCTTCCTCTTCGTGGCTCCATTGGGTTGCAATAATGGTTGAATGGAGCAATGGGTTCAGTGATTGTCACATATCCTTTGGCTATTTTAGGTTTCTCCATGTTACCAACAGCGATTGAGATGTTAGACTATGGAGTCTCTGTACAACTCTATGGGTGAAGATGCAACCACAAAAACCAGCATATCTGATGTCAGCAGATCTTGCGTGCACCACATTGCCAAACCCGCTGTTTGTTTTCAATAGTATTTAAATATGTCCAAGATGTCGGGCTTGTGTCTGATACCAAAACACTCCAAAATTGCACCCCTCAAATATGGACAAGGATTGATGTTGATTTTCCTGGTTTGGCATCCCACTGTGGCCAGTCTGAATCAGAGTTTATTCTTCAGGACCTTGCAGTATGTGGACCAGTAAGTCAAACTTGACATTGAGTTGTCCTGAAATAAACTTTCAGCCTGAAGATCTAGTCAAAATCTGGTTGTGATTGAGTTTTGGCCGCAGGTTGAGATACTGAGCCAGTGAGCTGCTGTACTCTTACAGACCAGAGCTGTGTGTGAAGTCTAAATGGCGTGGTTGGTTAACAGTGACATTTTTATTTCTTTGTGACCCTGCTTTTGGAAGATGCTCTGTAAATAAAGTGTTACTAATTGCACTGACAGTAAGATTTAAACTGAGAACCAACAAATGAAAATAATAACACCTCACCAAAGAATTTTAACCCATTTTCTATCTTCAGTTGGACGCTATAGCACTGGAATTGAATACAGCTAAGCCTTAATTATGTTGCTGTGTTTGCTTTTGAGTTATCCTCTGCCATACTGACAGGAGCAACATATTGTGATAATTCCTCCCGGACAATGTGGATCAAGAAAAATATCCCAATAAGATATTCCCACAGTCTAATCCCTCCAATTTGCTATTCTGATTCACTGGGGCATTTGTCTGTGGCTTAAGATACATGCAGTATACAATTATGTCATTTGGATAGATGGATGGTCAAAATATTGAATTGGGAGATATGTATAGTTGAGATGTGTATAGTTAGGAATGTCTTATACATGACAGCACGGACCATGAGCCAAAACTGTATGAATTTGTATGCAAATTTATGTTGACAATAAGTATTTTGTCCAGGAGCTGGTGCATGCAAACACCAAAGCCAATTTATAATAGATGGCATCGACTTATATTAAATGAGAAATGTTTATGTGGCAGCTTATAGCAGTTATCATTTTTAGTATTGATTTAAATAGCCTGTACAAATTAGTCTTTGCTATAGAATATTAGTTTGTTTTAAAATCTAGAAATGTTTTAATAGGATGTATTAAGATATGAACAGGATGTACAGTATCACTTAAACCAGCTTAACCAGGACGACTGCTGGTATTAACAAATTGCAAGGACAAATATAAATAAATGGATGCATAAAATAAATAAATGTGCTTTCAAGACAGCAACAGAAAGTCATCATCACTATACACCATCTCACAAGAATAAAAAGCACTGTGACAGAGTGGGAAGTTAGATGGTGAACTCTAAAACATTGCTGCATCATGTTCACATTACTCATTTGGTGTGAAAAAATGTGTAAAATCTTAGTTTAGGTTTCTGTAACACATGTAGACATGTGAGCATGCACATACACACACATCTAGTTACATCAGAGCTAATGTGTGAATAGGGGCACCTCTTAATGCGATGATTTTTGCACATCTGATGCTATAATAGAGCTGTAATAGCACCCTGTTCAGTTGCGTAACTAGTGTCAATGCAGGTTTTCTTTTTTTTGGGCTATTTCATTGTGGGTGTTCTTAATTTTTGTCTGTGGTGCCTTAAATATCAAATAATCTTTTGGGTAGTTGAGAAAGAAAATGATTCTGTGTCTTTTAAAAAACAAAATAAAGGTACAGTAAGAAAGGAAAACTGAATTAACACATGTTTTTGTGTGAACCTTTCCTCACTTGTTCCCATTTGAATCCCATTTGACCTTAGAGGTCAATAAGGGTCATAGACTTTTCCTTGTCTGTGTGCTTTCAAGGGTAATTTATCAGATTTTTTGGGATTGTCTGGTGAATGTATGAAGGGAAATGCATACTACGCCTGCAGGCATTATTGGTTTTCCGTTTTTGAAATCTCAACACAGCCACCGGAGGACTTTTTGCATTACAAAGGCTGAACTTTTTTACGCCTTTGAGAAAGCTCTGGATAAGGATAAAACATGCGGACAAAAATCAGATATACACGCTTAGGATTGACTTCTCTTTAAAGTGTTTTGCAAAATCTATACTTCAGTGTATTCTTAAGAACTTCAATAGGAAGTTGAGCCTTTCCACATGTGAATTAGAGAGTATATAAAGACATACTGTGTATGAGCTGAGCTGTTGATGATTAAGAACAACCTTGATTTAACATACACTGTTTGTCCAAATGTGGTGTCACTATATGTTTTAAATGCTGTCTAAAGTGCTGAGCTTAGACACACCTCTACATCTTTGTCATTCTCCCTACAAACTAGCTGGCACTAGTTCTATTTGCTATCAGGATCCCGTCCACTCAGCACTTTTGCTTACAAAATGAACATTCCCCGACTCTGGGATTCAAGGACACAAGAAAGAATAATGGCAGGTAGACTGAGAGGGATAAAGAGCTCAAGCTAGAAAATAAGAAGACATGGGGATGTTAGTGAGGGGTTACCGGGAGGGATAAATGGGGGAAGAGAAAAGCGATTGAAACAGGGACGGCAAGATAAAGGGGCATTTTAGTGGCAGGGAAGAGCAAGAGGGAAAAAAAGATGGGTGTGACTCTGAGGGCGCATAAAGCTTTTTGCGAGCATTTTGTCAAATGTTGTGTCCAGGGAAAGGCCCTACAGAAAGCTCTTAGGGAGGAGGGTGACAAGATGAGCTGTGAGACGACAGCTGTCACATGTCACCTTGAGAGGACAGTCGCTGCCAAAAAAAATAGTGACACCTTGCTGATGTTCCTGTGAAGTGGCCCGCAAAGACCACCCTGTACTCGTGAAAATACTGCTCTACTTCAAACTCAAATTGACAATAAACGAGGGGAAAAACAAATTGGAGACTTTGATAAAAGGGCAAAAAATAATTTGGAGCTACAGTATAAATTTTGGTAGTAAATAGAACAGATTAGGAAGAAATGAAAATATACAATATGGAATGGCTCTGAACCATGGTTCCTCATAATCTCCTAATGCCTGGCAGCTACAGCAGGCAAAGACAATGAAAATTCTGTCATACAAACACCTCTGCAAGAAACAGCTAAACATCATCAAACTGTCAGGCTTATGTTTCATACACTTCAAATTAAAACATACTTAAAAAAACACAAGATGGTTGGAACACACCCAAGTCAAAAAATAATCTTACTAAGAATGAATCAACTCTGATGGACAAGACCTGGTATAAAATGTCATACGTATCTGGATTCACTAACCCTCTCTCCTTCTGTTACATAGCCATTCCTCAGCTGCATTAAATGGTGCAAGGAACATATGTCTCCAGACAGATGCATAAATACATTCTGACTGACTGTAGAACATGTCACTTCCAAAACATGCTTACATTTTATTTTTGCCATCTTGTCTTTTGGTCAGTAAATGTGCTGCTACTGTATGTGTTGTGAAGTAATTGCAGTACAGTACATGCATGATTCATCTATTGCATCTGCATACTGTAACTACAAACCAGCCATATATCCTTCACCGTCATGTCTCTCCGAAGAACTTTAATGTTGGGATCCCTGTCTGCTTTGGGAACAGTATCAGGTGGCGCTTAGAGACTCTTGAGCCAAAATGCTCAGCCATCCATACAGTGCATCAGAGACAAAGAGACAGCTGAACACACCCCATCTCTCTTCTTTTCCTTCTCTCTTTCCCTCTCAGAAAATCTCACAAGCACCTGTGCCTCACTGCTTCCATACTGCTCTGACTCCAGCTTGTCATCAATCTGAAAGAAGGATTGGAAATACTTACCATAGAAAAAGCCCGGTGTGTCCAAAACTCCAGAACAGCTTATAGTACTTTTTTCACTTCTTTTATCCTAGCTGTGATTTATCTCATGTTTATGTCTTTTTACATTTAAATCATTCACTGTGAGATAATTCAGTGAAGACAATTCACATATTTTTTTGACCCTTTTGATTTATTAGCAAGTTATTTGTCTCTGTCTCTGTACTTTAATTGTTTATTTCCCAAGATAGTGTTGTGCATAGAAGCTAGAGCTGAGCAATATGGGCTGAATCAAATGTCACAATTTTTGACCAAATACCTAAATATCAATATTTTAATAATAATGTAGGGATGACTATTGGTGCTTTCACAAAATATTGATACAATGGGATTTTTGATAAATAATCATCAGTAATGTGAATATAATGACTAAGTGAATAAAATCAGATAATAGAACAGTCTGTTGCAGCCTTTAAAAGCAGGAAAATACAACACTTATTCCATATCACGATATACGATATTCAAAATCTAAGACGATATCTCAAGTATCACGATATCAGCATAATATCGATTTATTGCCCAGTTCAAATAGAAGTTTAACATGAGTTCAAAGTTTGAGCATTTTAGAACAATTCTTTTCATCACACAACAAATATGAGCAAATTTAATATGCTGGTGGTGGACAAAACATTAAGGACATCTTTGAGTGTAATGCAAGACCAATCAACACCAAAAAGAAAGGAAAAGAGAAAAGGATCATGTTTTTTATTAGATTCTGTAGCTGTACCTCAAAAAATTATAACCATGCCACCCAACCTTTTAGTGTAGATTCTGACAGATGTAGTAGTACATGAGATAAGTATGTGTAACTTTGTGAGAAATAGATGTAATATAAAGAGCAAATGCAAAGTCAAAGCCCAAATAAGTGACCTGGTAAATCATTTTTGTTCTCATTTCTTCTTGTGTAACTCCCCAATAAAACAAATAACCTAGAATTTTACACTTGAGAGTGATCGACTAATATCCCCCAAATTTAAAGGAAAACACTTTGAACAGACAATATTGCATATGCTCTTGTAACATTGTATGTGCAGGTCCACCTGGCAGTCCTGATAATGGGACACCTACCATAGCAACACACCTGTCCATATTAGCATATTCTGTACATACAGCCATCTGCACCTGTAAAGCAAACATACTGATAACATGAATTGACTTTTACAGATAAAGTCACTTTGTGGGCAGTGCCATAACTTACAGTAGACCTGTGGTAAAAACAATTGTGCATTTCATGTGTGTGTGTATATAGGCCATAAAATCACATTAATTTTTCATATTTCTGTTTGAAACATAGTGATACAGTACTTAAGTAAATGTTCTACCATTATGCACAGTTTCCTGTTGTTGGTTTTTCATCACACTTCAATAAATTGGCCATGGTCAGTGCATACATTTACAGGTGCTATAACAACTGATATAAATCTGGTATATGTGTGCATTAATAGTTTAACAATTTTGATCTCTAGCTAAAGCGTACACTATATTTTCTGTGCTCCAATTGTTGTTATTACTGCTAACAGTGGAATCACCCAGCGCCCCCATGGGTATCGTTAAATTTAATCTAATCTCATGATGCAACGTGCAAGCAGCAGATCAGCCACATGACAAAAAGCTGCAAGTGTTGCTTCTCCGTGATTCATGCTGAGCTTTGTCTGTTCAATATAACTTGTCGCCAGGAAAGCTAGTGTATTAATATGATACACTCAGGCCTGTTTTTTTATATGGCTTTACTCCCCTAATCATATCAAGCACACATACACCCTTATGCATACACACACATAGAACCAGTCAGTGTAGCCTGAGGACAATTGCCGTTGCCAGCGACTGTTAAGGTCAAATTAGCAGATCCACCCTCTGATGCAACTGCTTCAACTGCTCTTATCTGGTAACATTGCACGAACAAGTACCAACAATTACTCCTACCGCCCCCGCTCATCCCAACAATTACAAAGCAGCCACACTTGCTTTATATTAGCCTACTGTACTGTAATCGCATTGACTTTCACTACCTCCTCGCTCTGAATACAGTGGGTCCGATTCAGGATGTGCTTTCATCTGAGAAGTCTGTTTATGTTGGTGATGTCACTTTCAATTGAGCTGCTTTTTCCTCTGCAATTATCTACGGCTGTGGCCTTTGTCTCTGTGTTTAATTCCTTCATTCATTTGAATCAGGGCCCCCGTCTGCTGCTTTCACTAGAGTCCTTATGGAAGCAAATGAATAGAATGCAGGTTTTAATTAGAATAGACCAGACCTTGGATTAGGTCAGCCACCATTAGTTAGTCTCCTCCTCCTCCTCCTCATCTCTCGCTCTCCATGTCAGTTTGTATAACTGGATCTGCTAAAAGAAAGAGGCAGTTTAATACATTAATACATCCTGAGGTCTGGAGTTTACGACGCAGATCATTTCTTAATCAGTGTTCATTTTCGCTGATGTCAGAAGATTTTCTTGGATGAGAAAGAATGCCTCTTTACCTAAAACAAAACTTTTTGTTTTGTTTTGTTCTGAGTCTATGGGAAGTAGCATTTCAGATTTGCAACCATGCATTTTTCCAATTTTTACATATGTTTTGAATAGGTTTCGTTAGGCCTGAGTGTCATGAAACTCACACTCTGAATTTAGGGCCATAAATAAAAAATCATAAATGTAAATCACATCAGACCTCACACAATGTGAGTTGTGGGATTTTCCAGAGCGGCAGTGAATTAATGATTTTTACTTTTCTGAATACACAAAATGACACTAAATTCTACTACTGGATGCCAAAAAGAATCCCGTTTAGTCAACGTATGTTTCTTGCCCTGACAAGCAGGCAGTGTTTTGATTCATTATGACAACCTGATGGTGATAAATATAACGTCTGTTGACAGTATGAGCATGGATCTGGTTCTTTAAAAGCTTATCCTCAGCTGAACCAAGGTCGGTGGTTATGTGATATGTCAGAGAGAATATCAGAGAAAATGTAGCCGAGTGTGCTCATTAAGTATACCTCTTTAAAGTCATTAAAGTGTAAATAAAAATAGAATAGACAAACACACAAAAGAAAATATTCTCACATGTTTTAGACCCCCCATCCTTTTCCCGTCCATTACTGCATTTCCATGAGGATTATCTCTGATGGTTTGTTTTCATTAGATATTGAGATTTTTCTTTTCATTTTGCTTGAAACTCACCTGCCAACAACTGTTTGCTCATTTTGTGGATTTGGACTTTCATGTAGTTTCTGCAAAGATTTTCTTTTTTTCTCCTTTTTTTTTTTTTTTAATTTCAAGGAAAAATTGTCCCATTTTCTTCTCAGAAACTGAAAGTTGCTGGAGAACTTTGAACCCTAAGCGACTGCAGAAAGTCAGAGCAACATGTTTGACATTGTTTGCTTGTTTTGCACAGTGGAAGAGATGTTTGGGGTCAGGGCTGTGGGCCAGCCATTCCTTTCACATCCTAAAAACATAACCCAGATAACTATGGAGTTAGATTTGTTTCATAATGTTGTGTGTGTGCAGATCGACAATCTGTGTGTAAATGTGTAATCTGTAAATATAAACACCTTCCACAAATACAAAAAAAAGATTTGTATACTCACAAAAATATTTTGCAAATATAAAACGGATCTGCAAATACACAAACAAATTCCACAAATATAAAAAATGCATTAAATTAATTTTGTGAACTCAGTTTTTATTTGTGAATCGAAAAAACATTTGTGGATCTCAGTTCTACGCTTGTGGATTTGCTTTTTACACACACGGAGTTTTGAAACAAACTTTCCGCCCGTCCGAACGAAAATCCACTCGTATCACTCGGCTATTTTCGGATAGCAAGTGATCGCCTACTGGTGACGTCATTTCCGCATATCAAAGTAAGAGCACGCAGTCTTTCTATGAGCTTTTTAAAATGTTTATCAGCGATAAGTGACGTGCATTCATGGTTTCATGTTAATGTCATACAGTGATTATTAGTGTGTGTTTATTTGTTCTATGTATATTATCTAGCACACACTTTCATATACATTTCTGTTTGAGTATGAAAGGCATCAACATTCAGCTCTCTAAAACGGTGGCTTGGCTGCTGCTAAGCAGTTATCAGCCACCTCATCCTTTATATTTTTCATTTATTCTTTCAGATGGGTAAAAGTCACAACGCACTTCACATCTTATTAGTAGTGTACTCTTACTAATGTAGTTCTAATGTCTATGTGTAAGCATTCATGTTGCGGGCTGGGAGAACGAACAGGGTGCAGGATTTTATACATTGCAAATATGATTAAGATGCATTGTAAATAGGCCAGAAGTCATAACAATCCAACCTGTAAAGAGGGCCCCTGTAGACTGCTGGTGACTGACATCCAGACATCTCTTCACAACCTTTCAATACTAGTGTAATCAGTAGAAAATGATGGGGTTTAAGATTTAGACATTTTCAGCACAGCATTTAAAAGACATTTTTTATCGTTAAACAATAATAAAAATAATAATAATAATGATAATATATTTTGCATTTGTATTCATTCTGTTTTATGAATAGCTGTGTTTATTTATTTATTTATTTTTTATTATTGTTTAACGATAAAAATTGTCTGAACGTTGCCCACAAGCATCCTGGTGCCTTTCATACTCAAACAGAAATGTATATGAAAGTGTGTGCTAGATAATATACATAGAACAAATAAACACAGTAATAATCACTGTATGACATTAACATGAAACCATGAATGCACGTCACTTATCGCTGATAAACATTTTAAAAAGCTCATAGAAAGACTGCGTGCTCTTACTTTGATATGCGGAAATGACGTCACCAGTAGGCGATCACTTGCTATCCGAAAATAGCCGAGTGATACGAGTGGATTTTCGTTCGGACGGGCGGAAAGTTTGTTTCAAAACTCCGTGTGTGTAAAAAGCAAATCCACAAGCGTAGAACTGAGATCCACAAATGTTTTTTCGATTCACAAATAAAAACTGAGTTCACAAAATTAATTTAATGCATTTTTTATATTTGTGGAATTTGTTTGTGTATTTGCAGATCCGTTTTATATTTGCAAAATATTTTTGTGAGTATACAAATCTTTTTTTTGTATTTGTGGAAGGTGTTTATATTTACAGATTACACATTTACACACAGATTGTCGATCTGCACACACACAACATTATGAAACAAATCTAACTCCATAGATAACCCCTTCTCCTGACCCCTTCTTGTCCAAAGCTTTTAGTGTTGCTTCCCTACAAACGCATATCTGTTGAAGATTACTAGTGTGCACAAAACTACTAGGATCGTAGGCTTATTTGAGCACAAGCAGATGGTAGAGTTGAAAAGTTAAAGGCACTGCTGTCAACGACACTGTTATTATTTAAAGGATCTACAGCAGAGCATGACTTTATATTAACCACAGAAAATGCCTATAGCTTCACTGCATGTAACTGTGAGGTGTAACATTACCAAAAATGGACTTATCTGTTAAGACTGATGGCTAACATACAACCTGGATCCTGTTTTTATAAAATACTGTTTTTCTATAAACCTCTCATGAACGTTGTTGAGGGCAGAGTGAGTAAAACTTGACCGCAAGCCAGAAAGTATTTCATTGTTGTTTCTGTGGCTAGTTTCTGTTTCTTTGCCCACTCAGTGTTCAGAGGGGAGCCAGACAGCTGATTTACATTCCAGCTTTATTCACAGAACATGAAGGCAGTTGAAGTCGAAACCTGCAATCTGGAGTTCAGAATTCGTAAATTAATTAAATTACTGTCGGATGTCTTTTTGTTTCAGCTGCCAACCCCTTGATTCTATAGATGTAAACACATTTCTGTGTGTCTGTCAGGACTGATTGAAGTGTGCTAGGATTTTAGGAGCGAGTGAATATCTCTGCCCTCAATTAACCTCCAGTTTATGTGAGTGAGCTTGTTGTTTTCATGTTTTAGATTACAGCCTTTTTAAGCTGTGAATGGCTCGGTTGTCCATTTGGAATTAAAACAGTGTGTGGCCCTGTAAAGAGCACTCGCCATTCTTATCTGGCAGCTAAGTAAACACAGCAAGATCATTTAGAAAGTTTGTGGGGGGAAGGAAAAAGGTGACCTTTGTTTTTTTTTTTTACTGGCTGCAGTTCAGGCAGAGAATTTTAGGACACTATTTGTAGGTACTCAGTGCTTCCAGGCCTCAAGCAGAAGCTTTGGCATTACCTGCCAACTCATTAGGCAGCCCATAGAGCTTGCTGCAGGCTTTGTTCCCGCTTTCTGCCCTTTGTGCAGGCTTTTGGTGTGTGTGTTTACTTGTTTGTATGTTGGGACTAAGCATGCGACGATATGAACATTTCAGGTCATGGTTATCCTGCCCAAAATAATTGTGATGCACAATATTATCAGATAATCTTCAAAATATGCTAAAAACTACAATTGGCACTAAAACATACTGAAATCACTACTTATTTTTTTAAAGAAACAAATAGTTTTTATTGCATCACAGACAGGATACACACCTTTCTTTTTATTGAACATCCTTTTTAATAAAAAACAATCAGTGACTGGAGAGATGGGGCTCCCCTTGGTGGCAATGCAAAATAAATCAGGAAATCAATTATGGACTATTTTATAGTGAGCTAGACAGATTTATCAAGTTACTCGTGAGGATATTCACAATTATCCTGATTGATTATCCAGATTATGGAAATTCACCAAACCAACATTGTGTTTTTTTTTATCTGGGATAAAATCTTTTTGCCTCCCATCCTTAGTTGGGACATTCCCTGATATGCACATAAAACTCTATTGTTTGACCAATCAATCATTTTAACGATGTGCTCTCTGGACATGTGCTCCTCTAATGCATGTCTATTACATGTATGCAAATACAGACCATGCAAATATGGTAGGAATGCACATCTGAGCACACAAATGTTCACTTTAATGCAAAGTTACCCTCATTTGGAATACAAACATCCTACAACTGCACAGAGTAAGGACTGGAAATTTGAGACCAGAATTTTCATTCAGTGATTTTGATCCTTATTACCTCCAAAATGTATATAGTAGCTACATGACCAAAAACAATTTTAAAAAAGGCCTCTTTGCGTATTGATAGACAGCAAGCTGTTATACTGATTAGATATAGTGGACCATTTTTAAATGAGACCAAAATTCTGAAGCATAAAGGACTCTGAGGACTTTAGGGGAGGCTGAACAGCGGAGACGGTTCAGAGAGAAAGAGAGAGAGAGAGAGAGAAAGAGAGAAGTTAATTATGGGTAAAATAAATGGACAGACAAGCTGAATTACCTCCTTTAGGAAATGGGCTGGGAGCGTATCAAGGGAACAGGAAGTGTTATGTTAGGTTGGTAATGTCATCAGTTAAATATTCAGCAGAGCTGATTGATGGGCTTTATCAGGAAACATTGCTACAAGGTTCAGTTGGGGTCTGGGCCAGTGATTTGGCTTCTAAGTGTAAGAGCTACTTAACAGATACAGGCTCAAAAACATGTAGGACATCCTGCTGCAGCCTAGATCTGTGTAAGCGCTCAGTCTGTTTATTCAAGCTTACAATAATCACCTTTGTCAAGGATCTCGGAACAAGTAGCCTTGAGTGTATTGACAATATCTCGTTAAGTGAAGAGCAGAGTGTAATCTGATGATGAAAACAGTAGCCACATAATTGTCATTGTGGCATAGATGCACATTGAAATCATCTAAAATTGTAAACGAGCACAGAGAATGGTTTCGACAAGTGGATCTAATGAAAGTAAAGCACATAATAGAGAATAAAACTGTTAAATTGAGAATTAAACAAGTGGTATAAAATAACCTGAAAGACAGAGCAATACTGGCTGTACAGTAAACATAAGTGAGGTTATATTTGTTGACTATGAGATGAGATAACTATGTGGCCTGTTATTATGAGCTACAGTACTGAGATACTAAAAACAGGACAAGGAATGGGGCCAAACGTAGGGCCAGGCAGTCTGTGTTGAGGCTGTTTATGTGAGAGATGACATTGGCTGTCAGTAGTGATTTACTTTTCATATTTGGATGGAGATTGTCACTCTTGAAGGTCTTTACCAGCCAAGAATGCTTCAAACTTACTAGACAGTAGCAGCTGTAGTAGCCACAGCTGTCAGTAGTCTTCTCAATATTGTAGCAACAATTGCATAATATGCACCCATGCATGAATGCTTGATTTTGATGTGATAAATCATGCATACTTTTCCTGCGTATGCATTTATGTGTGAGAGTGTGTGTTTCTTGAACATATCCAAAGTGCTGCCTTTGTTCACGTGTGTATGTGTGTATAAATGTGTATAAATGTGTGCCTAAATGTCTCAAGTCATTTGTCGTCCCCTGGGTCTTGGTTTATTTACTTCAAGGCCCAAATATAACAGGCATTCTATTAAGTGTGCCTGTATGGGTCTCCTACACACCACTGAGCCGTCATTAGCTCTGTGCTGCTCTTGACTCAAGTTATTAAATCTTGTTTTACACATGTAGGCTTAGGCCAACACAAATCACATATCATCCAATATGTAGCCCATAGTTTTTAAGGCTTATTGAGATTTTTATGTATTAATTCTCATGGTAAGAGAGATAATTATTCATTATCTGCACTGCCATGTTGTAAGGATATATCTTTAGATGATTTACCAGCAAACACTTGTTAATTGTATATACTGTATACTTAATTGCTATTCTGTAGGTTACATATGAAAATCCCCATATCATAGGCAGGCAAATATATGAAGGCTCATATATTTGGGAACTGTAAAGATGTCATGTTACAGGACTGAAGCACTTCAAGGATCACTCAGTACATTCCACTCACCAGTGTTTACAACCAGCATCCCACACACAGCAATGTTTATGTTGAAGTCCAAGAATAGAAGGGGGGCTGAGGGCAGAAGTCAGACAAGCATCTCTGTGACAGTTCTCTTTCGCCACCTGTGTCCTCCCTCACAGAGTCATGCTGTACTTGGAATAATACTTTCTTTCCTTTTTAGAAAGTCATTACTTAGAAGGGTTTATTCTTAGAAGTGGAGGTTATTTAGCAAAAAAATAAACAGGTGTAAAAATTAAAGGAAAAAAAAATGGAATAAATGAGAATGAAATGAAGGAAAAACACACCCTAACCCGCACACGAGTGCTTGAATGCTTCCACACAGGGCATGAAGGATATAAAAATTGTGTGAATGTGAATCATATGCTATAGCCATCACTGTCACCTGAGTTCAACCTAGTTTAAGATTTTTGACCAATGTGTTATATAGTACTCTCCACCATCTTTATCAAAACACCAAATCTTTTAAAACAGTAGCGTTCATATATTCAATGGGGTGCCAGAGACTTAGTACATTAAAGCTGTTCTGGAGACTTGTAGTGGCCCCAACAACTTACTAAGGCATCTTATGTTGGTGGTATCTTGTGGTATCCACAGACTGATTTTCTTCTCCAAGCATGTTGAAAGTAGGTGAATTTGTGCCAGAATTTCCTTCTTTCCTTTAATTTGTCCCCCATCTGTCTGAAAATTCACCTACTATCAATTGTTTTTTTATGGTGAACATACAGATAATTCTAGGACAAGTGAACTCGAGCAATGCTTCATGGCAGTCACAGAGTTTTAGAATACTTCTGTATCTTAATACTCTCTATATCTTCCTTTTTCTATATACTTCACACACATACACACACACAGGCACACACAGGCACACAGAGAGGCACACAGTCTCGGAGGAAGGCAGCTGAGCCTCTTTGAGCACCAACAGCTGTAATGGTGTGATAAGGTAGCGAAAACCCAAGGCCGGGGGTTTATTTTTTTAGGCATGGTTAGAATCCAAGCGTGGCAGAGGTTTTGCACCACAATGGTACATGGCTACGAAGAACCACACGTTTATCATTCCTCCTACCATTTCATGCTCCCAAATGAAGACCAATGACATAAACTGAAACCTGCTGTATAACTGCTTTATCAGAGGACATCTGTACAAGTGAGAGGAAAGGCAGAAAGAGAATGAACGGGAAAGATTGAGAGAAAGAGGAAGGCAGAATATTTCCTGACAGAATGTCCCCATGCAGTGCAAGGCCACCTTTCTATTTCCACCATAGTGACAGTGATCTATGTGTCCTGGTGGGCAATATAGTTTGTTTTTCTCCCTCTGTCCTTTAATCTTAGATCGACTATATAGATAGAGAACACATCAGTTCTAGGAATGATGAGGAGACCCCCCCAGTAGTGCTTTATCAAGGACATTCTGCTGAGAATTTACTATGTCATCTCTCACTGAGTCAGTTAGTTTTATAGTGGATGAAAAGAAAAAAACAGGACAATTTTCTAACACATCTGGTTTATATGACATAGCTGTTAATATACTGTGACAATTCAATGCAGGATTTATCTCACACAGAAAGAGATTAGAAACAGGTAACCACCGTCAAGTCACGTTACTTTATTTATAGAGCACATTTAAAAAAAGAGCACAATAGACGTTGACCAAAGCGCTTTGCAGAGAGATTAACATTGATTGATGGTTACAGTCAAATAAAACCACAAGATCAAAAATAATAACACAGTCACAAATAAGTTGAAGAAATAGGAAATCAGATCAAATTACAACACTAACGGCAGTGCACACAAAACAAATAAATACATACAAATACAGGCTCGTGTGTGGTCAGGCATTACTTCATGATGATAAAGGTCCAGTCCACTGAATATCATAGCAATGATGCATGTTTGCTGCTAGAAAAAGGGATTAAGATGTATGTAAATACTACTTTAGCTTTATAGTGATACATTAATTATCTTTACTCTGAATAAAGGCAATTATTGAGATTTTATAAACTTATTTAAACTGGGTTAAAAATGTTAATTTTACTTTAAAAATATGTATATATGAATGTATTATAGTATTATATTACTCTCCAGCACAACAAAACCAACTGACTGGATATAAAACAGACTCTGGTGAAGATCACTGGATCTTTATGATTTTTTTATGTTCATATCTGCAACCTTTCAGCAGTACAGCTTCTATTATTCAAATGGAGACTTTGATATCTCTTTGAAGACATCATATAGATGCAGATGAAACACCAAAGACTAAAGTATACAGAGTGAAATTCTAGTCATTAATGTTTTTGAATGTTTAGATATCCTCAATAGTAAATTTGTATGGGTCCTTTTTTTTATACTTTTGCAATATATGATACCTTTCACAATATTCAATTTACCAATCATGCAGAGATTACAGATGTCATTAAAGCACCAACACAATGGAAAATGGAGCCATATGTTAATGATTAATTATCAATGTCCTGCAGCATCAACCTCCCACCCTCTGTTCTTTCCTATTGCCAGGCCTTTGTTATGTGTCAGGATATATAAACGCTAATTACAAACATATTTCATCGGACACACACACACACACACACACACACACACACACACACACACAGAGAGAGAGACAGCTATGCACAATACTCTATGCATCCTGACATATTTCAACCCTTCCTGTCTCTATCTCAGGCCTAAATGTTCTTCCAATTACCGCCAATTACCACTCTCAGCACTGGTGGGTAGCAAAAAGATTAATGCCGAAATACCAAAGTCATTGGGCCGCTTATTGAACGTAACACTCTTCTGTCTCAGTATGCTGCTTCTGTATTGATTTTCAAAAGGCGATGCTGCTGATCCATGAAGGCAACATGGTGGCATATATTAGAGCCATTTGAGCCAATTAGTGTGATGTATGTCTCGGCAGCCAGCGGTGGCATAGTCGGCGACCCACTCGGATGGAGACGCACTCCGTCATTTTTCAGAGTAATTAGAAAAACATCACATGCAATGACATGTGGGGGTGGGGGTGAGTGTGTAACCCCTTGCACACTGTGATACTGCCACAGAAGTACACACAGTTGCACTGAGAAGGAGAGATGACAAACACTCTTTAACGTTGATTTATGATACAGATTTCAGCTAAATACCTCGCATCGTTTATCTTCATTCTAATGGGAAAGACGTCTTATTTACAAGTCAAATTACTGATTATCTACTTGGCAATATTCAGGCCTGCTGAGTTAGAGCACCAAGCTTTACATTACATTTGTGGAGGGCGCTCTGGGGCAAGTGGGTCACTTGCAGGTGTGTTGGCGTTACAGCACAGACTAAAAAGGAGCTTAACTCAGGCAGTCAAGCCAGTTGGGACTATGAGAGAGTTGGGAAGGGTGAGTGTGTCTGTGTGTCTGTGTGTGTGTGAGAGAGAGTGTTGTGCACACACATCCTATTTCTCTCTCCAGTGCTCCCATGGACATGATCATTCATGCCCACTTAAATCCTCCCCTACAGAGTCACACACAGATAAACTAGTGCTATATCTGTGCGTTCGTATGCTTGTGTGAGACTGCGTGAGTGTACACACATGTCTGAGCATTATACAGTGTATGGAGCCAAGGACCATATGTGCCACCTGAATACCTGTCTTCTCTCCAAACTTCAAAGCTTGATAGGTGCACTGTGGAAGAAAATGAAACACAAGAAACCACATTGTGTCCAGTAGACACCACAGGTACTGTATGTTTTCTAGCCTGAATCAAGCACATATTTTCTACGAAGGTGATATGAAAGGTACAGTAGGCGAGTGTGTGTTAGTACAAATGCATGTAGGGGTTTAGCGCCTGTGCACAGCAGTGTCTCAGCTGGACCAAGTGACAACAGAGAGATCAAAAGAAGCCAACGAGAGCTGATTCTCTCAAAGCCAGGTCTCTGTACAACTGTTGTTCCATTTTTTTTTGGTTAATCTCAATTTTACATGAGCTGAATAGGGAGTTGAAGGCTGGGGAGAGCACTGAGGCTGTCTTCATTGTTTATACTATTTGCCTGCTCCTGCGTGACACACAGCAGACCTACAAAGATGAAAGAGATTGTATGGAGAGGGAGAAAAAATAGAGATTAATTATAAAATTGCTTTGTCCCAAATCACTACAAATCCATTTTGGATAGAAAAAATAAAAATTGGTTTGGAGGATTACTCCCATCAGAGCCTGGTTCCTGTGTGTTTTTTGTTTATTTTTCTGTAACTTGTGCTGGTGCAGCTACTGTACATTTCTGAGGTTGTGCTTAAATTTTCAGTCTGTGTAGATTTTATATGCAAGAGTATACAACCTCTGTGACACCACTCTACTGCTAGTTCCTTCCAAAGATGAGACATTTAAAGGCGTGACAGAATCTCAGGAAGAATTACAAAATATTTCACTAATCCAAACATGAACAACAGAGGTGTTGTGTCACTGTGAGACTGTGATGCAGGATGACATTACACCATTAGATGTACAGTACTGTGTGAACCTGTGTTAGAAATGGAGATGGGTCCAGGGTGAGACAGAACAACAGACTGGCATACATACAAACAGTGGAACAGAAGCAGGCTCCTGGGAGGATGGGTGGCTCTGTGTTCTCTCCCGATGACAAATTAAATCAGAATGGTGTCCTCTGCTCTAATAGAGTAGCTGTGTCCTGTTTTATCTATTTACCACTGTACTAGCTGCCTCTGCTGGGCTGTCTGCAGAGATTAGGGCTATTTAGTAGTGCTGCTTCAACTCATGCTTCCTGATATTAATAGTCCAATATCAAGAGATAAATCGGATGTTATTATTTATTGTGTAGTTTTAGTATTAAAAACACATTCCATGAATAGACTTTAACTAACCTTGAATTAAAAATGCAATTAAGTATAGTCTATATGTCTAAAGCCTGAACTACATTGTCGCCCAAGAGCTATTAAAACCTCAAAAACCATACTATAACATTGCATTCAGGAGACATATGATAGTTTATTCCAGCATATCAAACTAGCAAAGCAGTTTGGACCTTTGTCCCTGATTTCAGCATGCTCATTGACATCTACCTGGCACATTGATTTATTCTGAATGGATTCAAACTGTCCTTGCATAGTTATTTTAATTAGACTACACAGAATTCAACCATTAGCTTGAATTCAAATGTATGAATTGTCATGTAATATTGTGGGCCCAACCCCCTTTCATTCACATGCACTCTCAGTTGCCATTTCATTAGTTAAAACTAATAAAACTTTAAAATGGAAAAAAATGTTTAAATTGTTAATAATGGAATGTACCCTGCATATTCACTGGTCTATATTTATATTCTGGGGCTCTACTGGAATATTTTTGCATGATTTGCTTTTTTTTTTAACTCCTTTTTTTATCTTGCTCTTTATGCAGTCTCTCAGTTCAGACTGGATGAAACAGATCCAGTTTTAGCTCCTCTCTCTTAAAGGCCCCAATCCTGATGAGCCCTCATTGGCCAGCTCCCTTAACAAACAGTAGCAGTAGGATTTCACTTCTTTTTCTCAAGCTGGTGATCCAACTTTGTTGTCATTATGGAGGCTATAGTTTGTTGCTGTTGATCTGTATTGTTTCTATTATTCTATACACATATTTTACTCTATATGGATTGTGTATTAAAAGGTCCAGACAATAATTGTAAAATATGTGCCTGAAGAAAATTAAATAAATGAATTGGGAATCATTTATAGCACAGGTCTGGTGATCAGTTATGTTGTACATGGACCCTGTACAACATCCTTTCCTTTAAAGTACATACATTGAAACATTTACATGGTCTTCACTGTCTTGTGTCTTGCTCCATCTTTCTCTGGGCTCTTCTTAATCTAGACAGATCCTGTTTCTCTTAAAACAGAACTCCAAAGGGGTTTTTAATCATTGGTAATTGAAGACCCTGCTGGGAGTAAATGAGCCTTAATCTGACAGCTGAGTGCGTACCATTAGCACCAGGGGCTTAGGCATTTAGATGGCACATTTAGTGCAATGCAGATAGAAGCAGGATTTATAGAACCGTTAGTAGCCTTGCTTCCATATTGGGGAGTGTCGTCCCCACATCTGAGTTGTGTACATCCCCTGTGGGATCTTTTGCTCATGTTAAACCTATTTTAAATAAGCTTGTGGGTTAAGGCTTTTGGAGTTGTTTTTCCTGCAACTCTGTCTTCAAATAGACTACTGCAACATGCAGCTGTTCAGATTGTAAATCAGACTTCTATCTGCTCTTTCCTTGGGAATATTTCCATCAAATCTGATGAAACATGATTTAATTCATTGCTGATTATATTTCCTATAACTTAGATCCCCTGGTTGCTTTACTCTTTTACCCTCACCGGAGAATTTCTACTTCTATTCAGATAAGGCACAAACTCTGAATTGAAAATGCATTATCTGCCTTTTTCTGTGTGCACTGTCTGAGGTAAAACCCTTCTGACTTACATCCCATTTGACTGATAAGCCCAGAATTAATATTTCTCAGACAAAGTCTGGGCCTCAGTCAGCTGGTAAAGGAATATGACTGAAAAAAGGATCTAAAGATGGAAGGCGAGCATGAATTAAAAGATAAGAGAGAAAGTTTTTCAAACAATGTTTATTTCATATTCAGTACATTGTGAAAAGGTCATAATAAAGATAAGCCTGTCATGTCTGGAAATATGGCTGTATGAACAGATTAAAAAATCATGTTATTTAAAAAAAAAAATAAGAGCATGCTGTCCTGGATATATGGGCAACCTTTTTATAAATAATAACACTAGAAACCAATCAATATTCAATATTCACACATCATAATTCATTCATCTAACACCATGAACCCATCACTGTTTCCTGCTGGGCTCAAGGGTGAATAACAGAGTGGCAACGTTAGGTATGTGTAAGTGTGTATGTGCCGTGTCTGTGTGTGTGTGTGTGTGTGTGTGTGTGTGTGTGTGCTTGCATGTACGCAAGGCAATTTGTGTGTGTCCTCAAACAGTAAGAGGTGTTTGAGTGTCTCTGCACCTTCCACATGACTGACTGTGTCAGGCTACGAAAAATGGTCACCTTCACCGTTTCCTAACAACACTTCCACTTCAAAAGCTAAAAACGGCACCTGGAGCTGTAAGGTTAACCAGAGCTGCTGGGGAACATGAACCTAAAATAAAGAAAAGGAAAGAATGTGTGATATTTACTTGTGTGAAGTGCAAAGTAACAACTAAAATGTTTGAGAAGTCAGTTACTGTATATCTGCTGTAGTAAAATAAATCAGAATAAACTAATCTTCTGCATTTTTCAATCACATTGAATCATAAATTCAAATAGATGTGTTTCTGAGATACCATAGTAAAGATGTTCAATATCTCCAGTCAGGGGGGAATCAACCAGTGAACCAGGGAGATCAGATAAAGGTGGATTTCCTGAACCTGGAGGTGACATTATCAGGGTCTCCATGGAGATTCAACCTTTTACCAATATGAGCAACAAAAAAAAGTCAGCCTGAGCTTGTAAGCAAGCATAATCAAAATGATTTTTTCTACAGATAAGCCAAGCATAAATATATAGAGAAAGCTTATGTTACATATATAGAGCTCAAACAGCCATTACATTAATTTTGTATCTAAGATAATATCTGACAGGATGAGATTTCCACAATTTAAACGTAAAGCAGGAAAAGCCAAAGCCCAGAAAAAAAATCTGTGTTTCCTCATTAAAGCCATACTGTGGCAGTTGCAGTAAACCATAATGAGCTACGGCATATTGCAAATGGCCAGACATTGTGTGTAACTGCTGGCAACATTCAGAGCAGGAGATGTAAGAAAACTGCAATATGGCTTCCAATAATCCCTGTTGTGATTAACAACATGCATGCCTTTCTCTTTGTGCATGGCATTTGTTGTGTGCATGGGGGCATATGTGTTTGTTCCTGTGTTTTAAAAGAAAAACTACCATACTGGTCATGTTTATGCCATCTAGCAGTAGTAGTTTTTAGTGACGCAGTTCAGGTTATGTCAATACAAGGCGACACATTTTCATAATCCACGGTGGCGGGTTACATAGAATGATGGAGACGGCTGTTCCCTTCCTGTTTCCAACCCTAAGTGTCATGTTTCCGACCATGAGTACGGACGATTTAAAAAAAAAAAGTAATTAAGTAATTGCAATTGTCATGGTGTTTACTTTTGGCGTGATGATAAAGGTTGTGTAACTTTAACCCACACCACATTTGAAATCATAATTTAAACCCAACCCATGATCTTTCTCTAATTCTAACCAAGTTGTGCCTAAACCTAACCAGACCTTAACCACAGCGATGTGGTACCATCAAACATCATTATTTTTTAATAAGAGGCGGCATATTAAAAAACACTCCCCATTTTATTATAAGGATGTGTTTGTGATAATGCATGTGCATGAATACAATGTTGTAAATTAATTAATTAACAACTCAGTTGCTTAATCAGTAGATATGATGTATGCATGTAATGAGTTTGATTTAGGTAAGCTTTAGGTAGAGTTCCGTCCTATAATATACAGCAAGACAAAAAAATAAACAAACTACACATTATGTTTTGGCTCTTCTGTTTCTTGCACATTTTTCAGCTTCCCTTATTGTCTATTGCAGTATAGACTTGACTTGCTCTCCCACCTCTCCAGGGTGATAACACAAATTTGTGTAAATTCAATAATTGAATAATTTGAACCTTAATTATAGTAATACTACTATCAAAAATATGCCATAACAAAGCTTTTGATTTAACCCTCTGGCTTCCTCCTTCTCTGTGACCTCCGTGACTCCTGTAGTGTTGGAGGTTGTGACCTGTTTGTGGATTAAATGCTTCTCAGTTGGCTCAGATACAGATTGGGATTGACTCATTCCTCTGACCCATCCTCTTACTGCTAATTGGTTAACCCTCTAATCCAGCTGGCGGTCAGTAATAACACTCTCCAAAGGCAGCTTTGCTGTTTTGCTTGAGCTCAGCCTGCTGTGCCAAGAAACTGCTGCCAAACTGAGTGTCAGTTCATTAACAACAAGTGGTGAGAATACACAGATACTTGGTTGACACATTTGTGAGGAAGGACTGTTGTAAACAGCTAACTTAGCAGATAGCGTGGTTGGTCAGTATCTAAAGAGGATGCATTCAGGCACAGTGTTGGGTTACACAGTATCTACAGGCTGCATAGTGAAAACAGCATGTTGGCAGAGCAGCAGCAGCAGCTTCAATATTTTGTGTCCACAAAGGATTCAAGCACAGTACTGAGCATAGGTCACCAACATTTTGGCAGCATTCAGACCCCAACACACAATCACTGTAGCTATGTGTGAAAACAGGAGAAAATAGCGTTAAAGTGTAAAATAAGTTTGGGATTGAGGTGACGCTCTTACTATATAGCAATACTAAAATGCAGCCTGTGTCAATAGCAGCATTAAATTAGAAGTGTGAATGTTCCAGCAGAAGTGTGAGAGACGGATACCTAAAACAACATGGCTCTCATGTAGACGAGTCGTGAAACCATAACAGAAGGGTTTTAACATGTGTAGCTTGCCTGCCCAGATATAATTGAACAAGTAAAAGTAAGAAATAGAATTAATTCTCAAACCTGCATCCAGAAATGTGACAGGACGACAACCAGTAAGAGAGCAAATATGTCACGACCTGATGGCTTCTTCTGGCAGTCCTCATTATACAGAGATTCAGGATTTGAATGTGTTGTGTTTTTCAATGAGACTAACAGGAAGTTACTGTGGAAACACAAGTCTGAATTTTGCCTTATAAATGTATATGGTGAACTTATCTTGAACTTTTGCTATTGTATGGCACTGGTGGCTACATTAGAAGTCAAATAGATGAAGTTAAAATTGGTCTACACAGGATACACACGCATATCCCTGGTGTCAAATTGATTATCTTGATTAGATAATAGAGGTGAAGCAGTGGCCATATTTAAGCGAAACCACCGACTGTGAGAAATCATACCGGACAGGCAATCTTTATGAAAGTAAATCAGTGCCTCCGGGATATTAATTACTTCATATAATTGTACTGTATTGCCATGCACAGTCTTTCCGTTTAAACTAACAGCATTATGTTCAAACAGAGCAAGATACCATATGTTCAGGTTGGAGCTGTCAACTCTCATTCAGGAGATTTCAGCCGCTCAGAGTCCTCTTTTCTCTCCATTTGTGTCAGGTATTTCCCCCCAGTGGCAAACTGGAACAAATGTTAAGGCTAATTGATCCAGCTAATGAAATTGCTGAGACCGAGGTCACACACACATACACATACATACACACACACACACATCATAGGAATTAGTGTGCTTATACTACAAGGCAGGGAATGATTGAGGGGGATAAATGACTGGTCTAGAACTAATTACTTGATCTGATGGGTTTTGTTTGCATGGCTGTTTACGTATATGTGTGTTTTCATGCCCATTTAGATATCAGACACTGGTCTAAATGCAGGTATGATGGCTGATGAGATGGGTTAGTCAGAGGATAAGTTACAGTAAGCAGCTCCTTAATGGGCAGCTGTGGCCTCATCATCTGTCAACTCTGGACAGCACTGGGGCATCAGGAAACACACACATACACACAGCTCCAGCTTCTCAAATATGAAAATGTGTCACTTTTCTCTGTTTTCAAATCATTTTAATTGGTGTAGCTTTGGGTTTTGGAATGTTGGTCACAATTCAACCAATTTTAAAATATCCCTTTTGACTAGAGAGGAACTTATCCCCCTACTATTTTTTGATATTTTTAAGTTAATAAGTTAATCATAATATAAACAGCTTAGTTGAAGATTAAACTAATTTATTTTTCACCTTGCTTGTTTTACATATTTTTTAAATGAAAACCTTCAAATCGTAAAAACTGAAATGATACAGTAATATAAACCATCTGTCAGAGCAATGCGGTTCACATGCTCCTTCAGATAAAACATACTAACAAACTAATCCCAGTTTTTAGATGTTTCTCCACATGGTAACGGTGCCCTTGCTGTCATTCTCCATTTAGCTTCAGTTGTACCAAACTGTGATGATTTTAGCTCTTAGTTCACCTTTAGGGCATGCTGCTTGAAAACTGCGCAGTTTGCCCTGCGTCATAATGGAATATTCCATTAGGAAGTGCCCCTCTGTCACTTCATGTGTATGTTGGGAGGTGGCAGTGAGTCGAAATAAAACTGTGCTGATAAATGTGTTTCCTGTACCCCCCCTCCCTCCCACTCATTATAGTGCTACAGTGCCAGAAGACCATTTGTCTCTGAGTGGTAAATACACAGTGGAAGCAGAGGAGTGATGGCACCGCGAGCTGTGTGGTCTCTGTCTCTGCTGGGGATGCAGTGCAGGAGGTGGGAGGTGTGCTTTCATGGTGTGTGTGTGTGTGTGTGTGTGTGTGTTTGTCTGACTGCATGTTCTTGCTCACACATTCTCACTTAATAATTTTCTGTACTGAATAACGTGCCTTATTTCAATCCAAGGTCACACTGCTTCTATTAAAATAGATTCAAATACCTGGAGCCCAGTCAATATTAGCTAGAGTTAGAGGAATGCAGATTCTAGGGGGGTGAAATTGATTTCTGACTGTATTCTGTTCTGCATAGACATGGTTTAATGTGGTAAACATGAGTCCTGCCTGAACTGAATACACGCTACATGTTGTTCTCGCTCTTGAGGGGGGCGGCTCTTGTAGCAAAGCTTTGAATTTGAGTGGTTTTCATGTTTTTAAACTTTCACCAGTAATGTAGTCCTGAATAAATGGAACTACTTTTTTCATGTGAAAGAATCATCTATTGTTTATTAACTTGATGTTGATCTAGTTTTTTTCCTAGAACAAATAACTAAATAGAAAAGATGACTATATGAAAAACTGAAGAATTTGTCCCACTTGTATTGAATAATAATTTACTAGGATTCAATAATTAATTTATGAAACCAATATATTGAGATTGGTTCCCTCTAATAAGTAATATCTATGTACAGAATCAACACTTTGAGGCCCTGTAAGTATCCCTTCAATAATTTATGATCATCATCCGAAATGTTTCATTTTAGTAGCAATTCATCTTCATTCCTCTGGAAAAATGTTTTTAAGACAAGAGTTTGAACAGCCAAGTTCTGATCGTTTTACAATTTTGCAGATTTACTGCTTTTCTCGAAACCATCACCACATGTATAATGATGTATTTGCTAATATACCAAGTCAAGCATGACAGCTGAAGGACATAACTTAAGCACGGTGGGTTATCGTGGCGAAGAGATGCTGTTCCTTAACATACTCTACATGCTTTGTACACCACACACACATCCACGCACACACACACTTCTAATAATAATAGGGTGGGACGCCTGAGGAATGTGTCCAGGCAAGCGAAAACATTGTACCGCTGGTTTGGCAGAAATCTCACTGCCAAGGCTTTTAATTTGCCCTCCTACTATTTTTTTCCCTCTTGTGCAATCAGGGGTTTGTGTAGTTCCATGTTTAGCAGGGGGAGACAAGACAACGAGCTGCGTCTATTTATTTACCAGTCGTTCTCAGTCAGGGATTGTTGGTGCATGACCACGAGACGTGCTCCGGAGGCAATGCTGACTAAAGCAGACATGGTGCGAGGATTCGGCTCAGCAGCAGCAGCAACAGCCAGGATTCTGTCAATGGCCAAACCACAACAGAAAATGAGTCCTGGTGTAATAGCAGTATTAAAACAGCAGGGAAAAGATCAGATACTCCACATTTAACTGCAATATCAGTACAGATCTCAAGTTAAATTTGTAAGGTAATTTTTATGGGACTCAAAATCAACCCTGCATCTGTATTCAGGAAGTGTTCATGACATGTCATTGTTCTGAGTTCATTTATTCACCCCTCCCCAAAAGTGCTACACAATCGCTACCCTTGTCACACCTTTCCATACCGCACACATGGAAATGGGTGGAATTGCATGCATGTTATGGAAGAATTCAGGTTTGTGTATAATTCGCCCTAATAGTACCATTATTTTCCTTTCCTGTCTGAATGAGAGGGGAAATACTTGTTTCAGTTGTTACCCTCCTAGATGAAAACATTTCATGCTGCTTTCTTGCCTTTCATTTTGCAGTTTGGTCAAGCAAAATGCATTCTTGTCAGTTCAATCCAGAGCTTTTTGTATCAAGTGTAGTGAAATTCATAGGGACAGAAAAATGTTGTCAGAAAATGACAAATTGCCCAGAATATGCTCCAGAATATGCTATTACATTGTCAATTTCCTGTCCAGTCATTGTGTTTTTGAACTTGCGTGAAAATGGGCCAGGACAGTTTAATTTGTTTGGTCTATGCCTCACCTGACCACAGGCAGCTTTTATGGGTTTTTTTCTAGTTTATACTTCATAGATTTTTTTAGCACACGTCACTTTTAAAAAAAAAGCTGCACATCGACACCCTTGAGCTGCCCTGTGTAAAAGCAGTTTGGATTGAGCCTAGAAAGGCAGTGTAAGTGTACCTTGATGATGATTGTTGAGCGAGGAGAGACCATTACCTCTCCACTCTCACCACCCAGAATCTTTTTTTTTAATGGTCTTTGGGAGTGAGACTTCTCAGCCTTGTAAAGTTTCACATTTGAAACATACAAACATATATTAATGGCTGTATTGCTGCCATGTAATATCAAAATGTATTTTTTGATTATGACACATTAAATCTCAAAGCAATGTCTACTAACGACACCTCCTCACATGCATGTCAAAGATTTGTGTGAGCAGTTCAATCAAAGAGTGATTTATTCCTCTCAGATGTCATTTAAAGTGGTGGCCTGAAGAAGTAAAACTATACACTATTATTGTACTAACCCCATGAAGAAAAAAGATTAGAGAAAAATCAGAAAAATAAACATTTTGTTTATACAGTTTTAAAGATTGATAATAAATAATGTATTACATCATTCCCACAGATTGCAACCTATTTGCAATCAAAGAGCTAAAAAACAATGCAAAACCAGTAAATGTCATTGCTCTTTCATATCAAGACACAAATGTATCTTGGACCCCTGTTGCTCGGTCTGGCCTTGACTATTTGTACCAATAACTTCTGAACTTTAGCTTGAGGGTCAGCAGACGGAAAATATGTCTTATCTGGTAATTACATCCACCTGGCTGATTCTCCTTAGCAGGGCTTTCTCACTGGGGCATATCTATCTGCTTAACCTCACATGGCTCACTTTAATCACAGCCCAGGTAGCATGGTGGCCTTTGCCCACCACTGCTGTTCTCAAGCCAACCACACAGGTCCCCAGTTCTTTTGCTTTTCCATCCATTTATCATTCAGACACAAACCAATGTCCTGGGTGCCTTTCTGTGTCTGCTCCACTGTGGAATTATGGAGACTTTACCCCTTCAACCTTCTTAGCAAAAAGACTGCTGACTCATTATGATCAATACTCCATTATTAACATTAATATATATGTTATAGGCCTCAGAGTCAGTTAACAGAAGAATAAGGGCAGGGTGAAATACTCCACCAAAAATGTATCTTTTGACCACCCACTGATGTGAAGGATGGCAATTAAAGATGCTCTCTTTCGCAGAGGAACCTAGCTGTTCCCCTCTCAGCTGGAAGTAGCACATTCAGCAGTTCATTGGGAAAGGGAGGGTCATTAATAGATTAATAGTGGAAAATGTGATGATACTAGAGTGGTGTGAGAAAGTTTCTATGGATGTTTCAATAATTCTTGATTGCGACTGAAATCTTTCGTCACTTTAGCATTTCTTCACAAAGCAGCAAGCTACTGACTTTTTGTTGCTTTTTAATCTTACAGGCAGTGAGATAAGTATTTGATACTTAAAGGGACATTCCACTAATTTTATCAGTTTTATCAGTTCAGTTTTCACGAGGACTACCACTTAGTCTCTGAAGGACGTTGCATTAAATTCTCTGTGGCTCTAAAGGGAGCTTTCTAAATTTTGAGACGATAACACTAATGATGTCATCAGGGTTATCTTGGCTTGAGCTTGAGTCTTCTTGGGACATGGATTGTGAAAAATGTGGGGATTTATTAGCCTGGGAGGGTCAAATAAAAGACTCCGTTGAATTGCATAGTGGAAATAGTAGGATCCTAGACACTGGAGCCAGGCCCACACTAGGGATTGAAAGTCAGCATATGTCAATGTCTGCTACCTCAAATTAAACCTTTCTTTTTAAAAGTTGTCTGTGAGATCTCCAAAGTACACTAAGTGTGCTCCCTTTTAAAAAGAAAACCTTGAGTATCCCTTCAAGAGGCAAAACAGTACCTTTTGTAGAAGCTTGCACTTATTTGCTTTTGTAAATTATAGTGTGTGTTTTCCTTACCTTTTTAATATCGTTTCTCTTCTTTTTTTGACCTCACATGTGAAGTCTAAGACCTCATGTCCTCTCAGATGCCGATTGCACGATGGAGGATTAGTTTTTGGTGCTTGGTTTTCTGCCAAATTCCCTCCCCGAAAACCAAGGACAGTCATTACTGTGAGATGAGTAACTGGACTGCCGCTCTGTGCCCTTGAGAATCATAATAGGGGCATAAAGCTCAAGATGGCTACCTTGTGTGGCCATATTCTGTGGTAAACCTCAACTAGGGGGTCCTTGTGTTCTTGGCGTTTCTTGTGGTCCTCCTTGTGTCTCCCTGACGTCATGCCCAGGCAGAGTTGAATGCCATCTGTCGTCGTCGTGGAGACAGGAAAAAACCCCTGCGGTTCTGAACATGTCCCTCGCCTCCACTTTTAGTCAGCATAGGTAAAGCAACAATGAACAGGTCGGGTATCAACAGGTAGTGTAATCTGCCTGACAAGATGGAAAAAGATCATAAAGCACTTAAGGTATTAGTAGATTGCATAAAACTCGAGCCACATATCCTCTCGTCAGTCAATCAAATGGGAAACAATAGGGAGAGGAACAACTCGCTAGGTGTGACACACTGTCTCTCTCTTCTGTCCCTCATTTCTACGCAAGACGACATGTAGTTGGTCCTACCTTCCCCTCCTCCCCTCCGTGCTCTGGAGGAATATCTAATGCCTGTATAGATTGTGAATTCTAGTTATGGCGCGTCTGAATCATTGGTATGCAGAGCGTAGGGCACAAGTAGCGGATGTGCTGGGCAGAATCGACATGTACAGGTTTATTGAAATACTCTCCTCATTCTCCTAGTAATTGGTCTAGCTCTTTCCTCTGCTTTCCTGCTTCCTTCTTTCTCTCTAGTCTCCCTGCACTAACTCTCTCAATTTCTCTCATCTCATTGCTTGTACCTTGTCCTTTTTCCTGTCTGTCTCCCTATATTTTAGTCCATCCGTTGTTACTCTCCGCAATACCCCAGTTTCTCCATCTTTCTTTTTCCACTTTGTCTCCCTTACCTTCCTCTGCTGCTTCCTTTTTCATCTTCATTATCATTCTCTCCACCCTCGTGTCAGTGTTCCTCTTTTGTCACCTGTGAGATTGGAGTGGAGGATAACTGAGATTCCATCATGGGTCTCATGAATAGGTTATGCAGATGTCATTGACACCACTGCACCTCCATAAATACACAGCTTATTACCTGCCTCTCCCTGCATGACATGCATAAGGCCTCATATTCATCTCACCTAACTAGCTGTCTCTTAAAATATATGGAATTTATGCAGCATGCATGGCACTCTCTGTAACACCACAGCGGATATCCAGCACAGGTGAACCGAAATATGTGATTTGTGTATGTCATCCTCGCTTGTCTGTTTGTCTTTGAGAGCAGATGTAACTGCTCTTCCTATCTCGAGTGGGCTGCTTTCAACTCTCAGTTAAACAAACATCAGCAGTGAACACCGTTCACAGCTGGCATTGTGTGAATTGCCTTTCTTGCTGCTGTTCCTTTTTTCCCCTGCATTGCATAGTGTTTCTACTATTCATAATATAATGTTTGCACACTACCTCTCATTGATTCTGACTGTTGTATTTTCTCTGTATGCATTTCTCTATCTGTCTCTCTCTCTCTCTCTCTCTCTCTGTATGGACTCATCAGGCCTGTCCCAAAGAGAGTAGTAACAGTTTTTATATGCAAGTTTGAACACTTCTAGCAGTGGTGGAGGTGATGAAGAGTTCATTGTAGGATTACATCTCTGCCTTGGATTGAGTGTGAGGTTGGAGGCAAACCTGGGCTGTTAACAAAGACAGAATTATGACCAGGATTTCCTTGTGAAGGCAGGAAGAGGCTGAATATCACCCTGACCAGTTTAACCTTATAAGAGGACTGTAGAGAATCCTCCTCTTTATGTCCCTGTCTTATTGCCTGGCGGGAGCGAGAGATAAGATAAAGGGACAGGAGACGGGATGAGCGCAATTTGCCTCTGGTTGTCAGCAATTTGTCAACATTAACGGGGTTTATGCAGCTTTCAGCATGACAAAACTAATCTAGATAGACAGTGCATTCAATTAGATGCGCAGTAAAATTGCTGTAGGATAAGGAACTTCACATCTTATGCAGCCGAGGTCCGCAACTATATGCTAATGGTCATCTCCAGATGGCTGAACGCCGGCACACAGTTTGACTTGGCTTTGCTCAATGATGCATATAAGCCACATTGACCACCAGTGAGATCATCTGACCTTGCATCCCATGACCCAGTCTGTGTCATTGCCCATAGTCTAGGCTTTTCCAAGCAGCAGTGTGTGCTTTGTCACTATTTATTATTATTCAGTGTGGTGTTCTCAATGTAAAATCTTTGTTGCTGCTGCTGCAAAAATAACTAATTTCCATTCTGATTACATGATGTTCATTTTGTTGATATGATATTGAGTTGCATTCTGGTTTAACAAGTTTGTCAGTTGTCCTAAGGCTTCAATAATAACTGTTTAATCTTGTTTCCCCCTTTTAACTACATTCTAATGGGGGAAATCAGAAGTTTTCATCTGTCCATTTTAACCACAGTTAACCACTTTAATACAAACTGATATTTTGTACACTACAATTATGCTGCAAGCTTACAAAATATAAATATCCCTCTCTCTTTCCATACATCCTATTGACAGGAAGCTAGAGCACACCAGTCACCCAGTGCTTACAGACATTACCACCCTTCCTGGAGCCTAATGAAAGAAAATACATTCTTGTTGGAATCTGTTCACATTGTACATGGGAAGTAATGAGGTGGGAGACAAAAGGCTGTGGATGCGGGTGAGGACAGGGTGGGGATCAGTACCAGGGAAAGGAAGGATACCAATATATATGTGTGTGTGTGTGATGGCTGATGGATAGATGAAGAAAGTGTGTAGGGAGGCATGGAGGAAGAGAGCGGAGGGGCTCTATCTGCCTGCTGCCTCTCCCCATAGGAACAGCTGTCTCTCAGACTGCAGCAGATGTAGATTCACAGAGGGGGGAGAGATGGTCTTGAAACTCCCTTGGCGTTTTCTTTACTCCTCTTTTCCTGCTGAAGAAATTATATAAATCTGTGTCACTTAGCTTTCCTAATGTGAGAACATGAACACATATTACCTAAACCATTGTCATAGTGATACACTTTACACCTTCGTAAAGATATTTCATGTGCCTCCCTCCCAGCTGTAATGTAATGTAGCTTGGTACTGTAAAGATGTTACATGTTTTCAATGAGGTTGTTAATAAAATTGAGTAATAAAGATACATGCTAAACGGCTGCATGTTAACATCAGGGGTGTTAGCTTGCTGTTGTTAACATTTAGCTTAAAACACTGCGCTTAAGCTGCTAATTTAGTATTGTTTTTTTACTACAGTATATTATGTCAACCTCTAACACCACCACTACTTTAACAAGCCCCTAAATAAACGCTCATGTGTTACAGATAAACATTGCTCAAATTCAGATTTCTTTTTCAAATTTCGACAATAGCTAATTTTAAACAAACTATGGTGTTGCAAAGAAGAGTGCTAATTAGCTAATTAGGTGTATTCCCATCAGCTGGTTTGGATTGTATGAACTAAGCTATGTAAAATGTAGTTTTGTATAGGTTACGTTACACATGGCTGTAATAATAGAGTAGAAGAAGTAGAGATTGCAAAAAGGAAACAATACCAATCTTCTTGACCATCTATGAGAGAAAAATGGAGAGAGGTCCTCAAGAATTTATTTCAACTGAGTAAGTTGTAATTGTTCTTTCATGTGAGTTACAACCACCCATGTTTTCTTGCCTCATGAGATTATCTAGTAAAATGCCGACTGTTGAAACAGCTGATCCATCATGTGAGTTAAATGTTCACTATCTCAGCACTTATTCAGTGTTTGGATCTCCTATTTGGCGCATTGACTCCAAAACCACCTCAAGCAAGAATAAAAGTTTTCTTTGCAAAATTGCGATACTCAAAATACGCATAGCAATACGTTGATGGAAACATAGCTAATGTCACGGTTTTTAGAGAAACTGCACTATGTCAACCTGAGCTGCAGAGAAATAATGCACAAGATGTTTCCACTATTATTTCCCCCTCAGCATATATGACATCATTTGATGTTAATGGGGAATTTGCCAGAAATACTGGGAACATTAGTTTTGATATGGTAAAATGAAATCCTAAGTTGCCGTTTGCTGGAATTCTCATGAACCCATTCTCTTTCTCTCCCCATGCTCATTCTCCCCGAGATCCAAGACCCTTTTGTACAAGAATGTCAAATCCCACATGTTCCACTGCTGATGTATCTAACCTAGTTTTGGTTTCAACTGCAGCAAGCTCTCTTCACTTTCTGGCCCCATTTGAGGTTCATTTAAAGGATAGTGTGAGTATTTCTGTGTGCATGATTATGTCTGTGTGTGTGCCATGTAAGTGTAGGTGCTTGTGTGATTGTGTTTTCTCCCATTGTAGCAAATTATCTTCTTCATTAATTTTGACACACCAGGAAATTAGCCTGTTCTCTGCTTGAGGCTACGTCTAAATTAGAATGATTGCGGTAATCCTGAGATTTCAAGGGCTTGAGAGACTAAGCCTATTCTAGGTTCAAATAGTCAAAGAAGAAAAAAGACTGGGGTATTTCTAAGTGATTTCTCTTGTATAGGTTTGTCAGACAGCCATTCATGGTTGTTCAACCAACTGGGCAGTCAGTGTGATGTTTCTGTTGTATATATGGGTCGTATCGATTAGTGTGAGACTTGGTTGAAAAAAGAGATAAAGTTAATCAGAGCGCAGTTCATCATCTACAGAGGCATTTTTTCTTCAAATTTGACTTGCTTATGTCCTCAGCTTTACTCCATGCAGTGTCTCTCCTTTCCTCATCTTACCCTAAGAACAAATGTGATTCTCCCCCCTGCTGTCATCCCGTCTTTTGTTATGTTTGGCTGTGTTTGTATGGGATCTGTGTGGGATGTGGGGAAAGCAGGTCGACTCTCCAGAGAGCAAACGGCATATTCCAAACACAAGACATTTGACTTTAGTGTCAGAGGATCCACGCTCAGATACTTGACTGTTGGACTGCCCACCCAGAGGCCTGTCTGCACAGCAGCCGGCTCAGACACAATGGAGCATGGGAGAGGAGGAAGAGGAGGAGGAGATTAACAGCTGAGGCAACCATGTACTGTGCTGTATACTGCCCTGTGGGAGGTCTATTGAGTGAAAGCTCGCTGTGCTTCAGTGGCTTGAAGTTGCAGTGCAGAATTCTGGTTAACAGAATCACAATGTTGCATGTTGATTAGATTCTTTTTTATTTTATTTAGTTATTTCTTGTAGGTTTCTCATTTCCTGGCATGAGAAATACACCAGCGTGCACTTTCAGAACTCAGACAGTCTAATCCAATCTCAGTTCAATCTTCGTGGCTCTAAGGTCGTCTACAAAGATCGTAACGCTGCTTGTCCCAGTTACAAAAACAAGTCTGTTTCCTGGGGTGTCTCACTGCTTCCTTGAGTTATGCCAAATTATGTTTGTTTGAAAGACCCGTCACACATATCACAGAAGTTTGAATTTGGTAAACAATTTACATCCTTGAAGCACAGTTGAAGTGTGTTGAAGAGCTCTACTGTGCTGTTACATTAGATCACCTGGTTGCATGCCAGTGACTAATAGCTTGTTAAAAGAGGATGTATCATGCACATTTCCAGTTGTATATTTATATTCTGGTCCCCTTTAAGAGTGTGACAAGAAACTGTACCCCTTGCATTCTTCTGCTTTTAGTCCTGGGTTAATTCATTTTGACATACTTGACATCAACCGCAGATTATTTCCTTCATAATACAGATTTTTTTTATGGAAAATGGATTTGTGTGGTATGTAAGTGCAGTAATGTGTAAACCTTGTGAATAATCAACCTTTTAAAGAACAAATCAAATTCAAATTCACTCCAGCACCCTTGTTAGATTTAATTTGTGACTCTTGACTTTTAATCAAATATCAAAGAATTAAAGAAAAATGGCTCAAACAAGACAGGGCTATTTAAGCCATGTGGCAGATGAGTTTTAAATAAACATAGCTCTTTCTACATGAGACATGGTTAATTTGCTTTAATGGTCAAATTACATGGCCATCAACCTTGAGACGCTCATTGAGATGGCGTGCGGCCAGTCAGCCCAGTGTGAAGCCAGTCTTCCCACACTGACTGACTTATCTCTGCAAAGCTAATCAATAATGAACCGTAGGACATGCTGCGATGAGGACGGTAATGCCCCTGTAGCAAGATAGCACCTCACACTATCGCTCTATTTACCTTTTCTAATAGTGGAGTGGGGTTGTACAACTTATCGGCCATTTGGGTGAAGTCCTCAAACATTTGTTTTATCAGTTTGGATTTTTAATGCTCTCATATGTAGTGTAGACATTTTCTCAATCTGTCAAGGTGCATGTAAAGCCATGAGTGAGACCAAAGCATGAAAATCTTCAATACTGCAGAGGAGTCATGCATAACCCTCCCTGCTGTCAACACAGTGTCTGTGTGTGTCTGTTGGATGTGTTTGAGCATGATATTTTTAGCCTGTGATCAGAATGATTTGGATTCATTCAGAGTATGGCTTCGCCTAACACAAGTCTTTCTCTCAGTATTTTCAACCAGTGCAGCTGCAGAATTGAAGTGAACACTCAAATAATGAGACACTATTCCCATAATGTTGGAAAACATTTCACAATACAGACTTTCTTAATAATTTTGTTCATCTTCAGTAATACAAGTACAAGAAGATCAAATCACTACTGTAAACTGAAAACTGTAGCACAGTTGACGTGCAGCGAGCCTACAGACACACCATGAAGTAAAATCAATGAGCACATACTCTATAACCTGTTATCTTACAAATATTCACATAAGACCTGGAAACTGTTCAGTAACTAATTATAACTCAGTAAATTAGATGTCATTTTACACCTTATGGATTCCAGTGCCTGCATGTCTATGTGCTTGAGTTGAAGTCAAGTTCAGATCACATGTCTCATGATCTGATACAGGAGACCTCCTGAATGAGATCACATGGACATGAACTTAAATAGATTCTCTTGCAGTGGTTGATAAAGCCACATCGGCTGCACTGCTTCTTTCAGATAACCTAGAGAGTTGAAGTCTGTCAGAACTTTAAAAATGTATTTCAGTTGCTTCTGTAAGATGGTATAAATTTCAGTTTCCTGATCCATCCTGTGCACACAGTGTTCCAGCTGGAGGACAGGTGGATAAAAAGATAATATCCGGCTGTCATCATCTATCAGCAACAAATGATGTCTCTGAGCCATCGTTCTTTGAAGTGCTGAGGCAAACTGGTGTGCGTCGAAGTCGTGGAACAACAGCTGATGAAACAAATCAGCTTGTCTTTCCATAACTGTGATGCATTTCCCACTGGAAATTCCTTTTTCTTCCCTTTAGTGTCATTCTCCTCCTCTCTCCTGTCTCATCCCATATCCATTACAGAATCTAGGTTACAAAGATTATACTAAGTCTATTTTTTGTTCCACGTCTTCTTTTTCTCTCCTTTACTTTAAGATGTTATTTAAATTTTGAAGTAATTATGTTAAAAAATCCAAGGTAATGAAATTAAAAGTATATTAACTTTCTTACATACATTCAGGAAATTGTAGCCCTTTCAAACTAGTTTATATTCTCAATACAGAGAGTGATGTTAAACAGAGAGAGTTAAAAAAACATGTCTTTGTCACTGACAGAGCAAAAAGTGAAACTAAGCAAACAAAGTGGTCTAAACAGATACATTATTCATAGAGCTAAGCTAAAATATTCTGCTTCTACCGAAACTCCTTTCTAGAAAGAACCCACTGAGGGACCTAAGTGGGAATCCAGAGATGTAAGAAAACATAGAGCAGCTCCTTCAAGTTTTCAGTTGCCCAGCTTTGCCTTTGGAATCTAAACTTTGGTATGGTAATAATAAAAGGAAACGTGTGACTGTGAAACTTAAAACCTGATGAGTTCTTTTGGTCTACCCATTCTGTGTTGTCTTGGATGTTTCTTATAAGTGAAAAACCAAAAATATTGCATCCAAAGGAAAGAAGGTTGGGATAAAAACAACCAAAGACGTCTTGAGTGTTGAGTCTTGAGACTTTGGTGTATTTGTGTCTGTCTTCTTTTGTTGTGTTAACCACTAAATAATCCCTGAGCTGCTCGTTAAAAATGGCCCGTCTTCCCACTAATATTCCAGCACTCCTAACCCACGGCTGCCATGTTATTCGAGCAGCCAAGCTAACCAACCCACCAGGGATGGGCAGCAAGGAAGCGAAGGGGACTCATAGCAGCACAGGTCACACCAAAAGCAGCAGGAACATGAAATAATGAGAAAGTTGAACTATGTTTCAGCTAAATCAATCAAGAGGAATCGATTTCACACAGCCATGTTGTTTGGCCTTTGCAGTGACAGGTGAGCATAGCACACAGCGAATATACCTTCATGGTTTGCTCACATAGTTGTACCATGTAAAGAGAGTCTAGGCTTGTCTACGCAGATCTTTAGCACTTTTCTTTTCATAACAAGGACCAAGACTGCAAAATAGTTTGTTTGTTTTTTGTTTTTCTTAAAGGTGGATTTATGAGACTATAGATGAAAATCAGCTCAAGGTGAATTTGCGTTGATTGCATCAAAACACTTGAATCACTAAACTGAATGACTGAAAGCATAAGTGCATACCGACACACACAAGTCCTGGTTCAGCTTTCTTTTTTTCTCCCTATGCTAATGAGCATTATTATTCATTCATTGTAATTATTCCTTTATTTCAAAACAGTGCTTGGTTCTTACTATATATTTATTTTCATAAATTATTGGCCATACAGGTCGTCTTGTTTTTGCATCTCTGCGTCTGCTTGTACTGTGTGTGTATGTGTGTTTGTTTGTGTGTGTGTGTGTGTGTGTGTGTGTGTTTATTATATCTGTGCTTTCACATCTCAGAGATGAAAGAAAACAGACCCTCTTCCTCCTTCCCCAAACCACATGAAAACCTTTCATCTCACTTGAATTATGATGCATCCAATGCATATGAGTATGTTATTTATAGCCTGTTTTTGGGCTAGCCTGTGATCAGAATGATTCAGATTCAAATGAGTTTGGCTTCGACTAACACAAATCTTTCTCTCAGTCTTTTAAATCAGTGCAGCTGCAACTTGAAGTGGGCACTCAAAATAGCTTAAATAATGGGACACTCTTCATTCCATACGTTTGACTGATGTACAAGTCTTGAACAGGTCCTAATGATGAAATTTAACGTGGTAATTTGGAAACCGTTAATCTGTCAGGCAGAATAACCAAGTTTAATGTGGTGATGCGTTGAAATACAAATTTCCACCCATTTGCTGTGATTTCTTCCCCCTCCTTGTTCATCCCTGCAGTTTAAAGGTGCTGCCATCTTATAATTTCAGGTGAGCGGCACAAATGGCAATTACAGCAAATGCCAGCAGTATCATTTGCATCAAAATTGCCTTTTTTATTTAACCAATGTCAGTTTTTAACCTAACCCCAACCTTGAATTGTGTTTTGGATTGTTGCTTATTAGCCTGTGCCTCTGTGGGACCAACTGATACACTGCTTATTTTGATCCATTAAACACTGGTTTGTGTTACGGCAGTAAAGTGGCGATGTATTTCAACATTAAATTATGAGTAGGGGTTATCCAGTGGGGATTAGGAGTTCGAAGGACATACCAGCAATGTCTGGGCTTTATTATTATCAGTCACTTTTTATCTATAGGTGTGGGGAAATGGACACCTAATGTGCTGTACATGTACATAACACAATGTACAGTACATGACAAAATCTTACTCTGCATTAACCTCCTTATAGCTGACACACACAGTACAGTATGTCCTATACAGGTGTGTTTTGGCAAATGACTGTCTACTACAAGACTGGACATCTGCTGGGCCCCAGAGAACCTGACAACTATGCAATTTACTACATAGGAAAGAAGCAAGACATACCACTGTAGGTGGAAATCAGCTAGAGAAAAAAAGAAAAGCTTAGACTGAAGAAATACCAAAGGAAGTCAAATCCAGAACAATGTTAAAGGAATAGTTTGGTGAAATAATGCATATTTGTTTTCTTGCTGAGAGTTAGATGAGAAGATCTTGTATCTACCCGGGACTATTTCTTGACCGGGTGCTGTGACTTCCTGGAGATTTATCATTCCATTCACTGAGGATGCCTGACAACCAGTGGAGATTACAGGACATCCATCACATAACCCCCATAAAAAACTCATCTTGTTTCTTTTTGTTGTTTTTTTCAGTGTAGCTCTTCCCACTGCCTGTCTTTATGTTAAGCTTAGCTACCCATCTCTTGTTTTTTACAGTACAGTGATTACTTTTAAGGCATATTTGTTCTGTTCTATTGTTAATTTGTATAAAATATTTTTCATTTCATTGTCTGAAAGTAGTAAAAACAAACAACACAAGATGGGTAGTAGAACAAAATGGAACAATTATGCTCAGTGGGTCCTGGATGATAAAAAACAGGCGATTATTAGCGAGCACTTCTAAGCAATTTATTTTTAGAGAATAATATATTATCACCAGGCTGAGAGCACATGGCACCATCTCAAGCCACATAACTGTATCTAGTCATTTGTACCTTTCAGAATATTATTTTTTAAAAATCAAGTATGAAATATCATAGCAGAGTGTGAGTGGGTGTTTGAAAGGTTGCACTTGATTGCATTGTTATTTGTTGTTATTTTAGGCTGAACACTTGTTAGATTTGCCTGTAATGTGGGTACCTGTTATTGTGTTGTTACTGCACTTTTGGTTATTACTTTCATTGTGTTGTGTTTGGCAATGCTGAAAAACAATTAAAGTGCTGATGAACCGAAGTCATCTAAAGGCAGTTTCTACTGATTGAACCTGGAATGAACATCACACAAACAGACATAATAAAACTTTTTTTTTAAATTCCTGAAATAGAAGAAAGCAGGAGGAATGTGTTTAATGCTAAGTGTAAATACACACACACTTAGCATTAAACACATTCCTCCAAATCTATAGAATGCATCCATTTTCTTTCTTTAATCCGTCACCAAGTAACAAGGATTTTCTCTGGTGTGTCTCTGCATATCTTAGCCACCTCCACACAGAGCCAGTTATTTGCTGTAAATAGCCGGCTTTCTCCAGGGAATGGTTTATGGCATGTGACAGTGGGAATGGCTGCTGTACTTTATAGCATGGTACTGATCTGCTCTTCACTCTGTGTTCCTAAAAATGTTTGTTTGCTCCTCTATCCTCAACACTTTACATTCTATTCTTTATATTCTATGTATTCAATCCACATTTAAATGAACACTGTCCATCATATCTATGCAGCTTCACTGTCAGGAATTGCTTGCACGCTACAGTATAGCAATCAGATATGTAAAAAAAACTGCCAGATGCTCAGATTTGCTACATTTACTGTATTTACTATTATAAGTGATATCTTATAATAGTAATAATTAAAAAATACATGATTATGGCATTATTATTAAAATATGTGGTATCAGTTACAAATCCATGGCAATATTTTAAAATGACTTTTTTCCCCTAAATGAACCTTGGTTTCATTAAAATAATATTTTACATGGTAATTATTTCATCAGTTGCTATAAAGACATTACATACTACAGTACAGATGAAGATGTTTATTAAATTGCTGTAACATAGCAGCACTGAAGAATCCTCAAATTGATTGCAAATGCTCTGATAGACAGTGTGAAGACAACATTATAATAATAAAGCCAACAAATAAGTGAGAGAAACAAACCTCTATGTGGGATTTTCACCACTAAGAGTCATGCCATGAACACTAAGCAGAGGTGACATGCAGCCCCCATACTGAGGCTAGAGAGTGAGTCACCTGTTTTTGCTGTGAAAAGTGTTTGAGAGTGAAGGCTTTTCATGACTCACATTTGATTCTACACCACTGCCCACTCTGCCCACCACTACACTAGATTGACCAGTTAAAATATTTCAGCACTCTTAGCTACTGACAAGCCACCAACGCTTGCACTCAACATGCTGCACTCACAAACCCTGAAACCTCAAAGTTTTAACAACCCCTTTCAAAACATAGCCAGCCATTTCACACAATCACAGCTGCAGGAGCAATAGAATCGATCCCAGTATAGGTAGACGGTTTAGACATGAAACAGGCTTTGGGGATGTGCAGCGCCCCAGGCAATGTTTCAACATCTGGAATTAGGCCAATTGAAAGGGAGAAACATAACAGTCTAGAGAGGCAAAGGAGTATGAAATTGTTTGTGTGAAAACATTTCCTCTACTCTTGACAAGAAAATGACTTTTCTTATCTGACATGTGGAATACGTTGCCCTCAGCTAGTGACTTTGTTTGTGCTTAAGATGTTCAGTTTACTGTATGGACTTCAAGTGAATTCGTTTGAAGCTCTACAACTTCTTGTCCTCCTTTTAAGAGAGAGATAATGTGTGCTTCCAGTTCCAGTTGAAGCAGTCCAGTCACTCTCAACTTGAAGAACCCTTGAAATATTAACAACCATGCCTCTCCACAAAGGGCCAAACAATAGCTAGAATTTGACTGTCTCAACAAAGAATATCTGCACAGCAATCATAATACAGAACTCGAGACTCTTATATAAATGCATGTGACACCCTTGCAGAAACGCATTTGTTCATGCATTTAAATAGGAATATTATTATAATGATGGATATGTTCTACTTATAGATTCTGCTTTTCTGCCAGTCTGTTAACTCTTCCACATGCCATTGAACATTAGTCTGTAATTGGTTTGAGGGTGTTTAGGGCCCCGTAGAGAAAATGAGCTCAAACATTTGACCCCTTGCTGCTCACTCTCTGTTGCAGTTCTGGATGACTCCACTATCAATCTCATGCAGATTCTTTTACAGATAAAGCATTGCAGCTGTCAGGATGCTGAAATTCCACACTATAGTATTCTGCAAAATGTCAATATTAAATCAGATTTGCTGTTTCTCAGTGTGTTTGATAGGATATCAGACACATGATCTTGTAGATGAAAGGTTGCTCTTTGGGATCTTTGTCATTTGTTAATGTATAGCTGGCCTATTGTATGGATAAAGGGCCCCTGAAACTGTAATTATGCTCCATGAAAACTTCTCTCCGAACTTATACACCATAAAGGAGCCAACATGCACACTTTCCAAGATCTCAACAACACATAGTGTAGGCCTGCATGTCAAGTAAATTGATTGCTGAGTTTAATTGCTGTGTGGAGGTGGGTCCAAAATGGATACGAAAATAAATCTAAGCATGCTACATATAATTATAAAGAAACTAATGTTTCTGAGCAATCCCCTGTGCACATTTACCTTCATGCAGCCCGGGCAACCATAATCCCACCTTGAGTCTGCAAAAATTGCTCTTGGCATGTCTCCATCACTTAGGTTCCAGACTGAAACATTTCAATGAGTATTGCCATGGAATTTCTGACAGACATTCATGTTGTTAGTGAATCACTGGCATGACTGTAGACTGCTAGTCTTGTTAACAAATCTTTCAAATGGTAGATTTAGATATTTAGGAGGCTGCATTGTTGCTGTAGCCATACAATTACCACTGATTTTCACCCCACTAGCACCAACACTAACATTAGTTTAGGAGGGGAAAACACACACCACAGCTGATTGTCAGCTGATAGAAACAGACACAGATTACATTCAGACAAGATAGTCTGTTTATTCGGTCAACTCCTGATTCATCCCTTTAGCTATATCCTATCACATATCCACTGTTTCTGCTGCCATTTCGCCAGCTTCCTCTGGCCTGGTTCTATACTAATCAGTTCACTTGTTATTGCATGTTTTTATTGGCTTAAAATACCAAATCTCTTAAAATACTGTTTCTCATGTGTCATGTGATCTGCCAGTGATCTGTCAGTGTTGTGCGGTTTTGCTCTGAGGCCCACGGGAGATTTAATGTTGCTCCCTGTTGAGTCTAAAAGGTATACTGTACATTATGGTATTTGTAGACAGACTGCATTCACAATTGACCCCTCCTCCCCAGTTTGACCAGTATGATATAGAGAGAGAGCATGAGAGAGAGAGAGCAGCAGTGATCGAATGAGTGAGTACAAAGCCATGATAAATAACATTTTATTTTGCGATTTATTTATGGTGGTTACATTCCTAAGTACACACAAACATGCTCATACCTTGGCATAAACCTGCAGGAAATGCTTATTGGTGAATAAAGTTCACCAATAAGCCACATTTCTACAAAAATGTATTCAATAAATAAGATAAAATTCCTCAGATGTAACATTAGATGTGTCTCCATCAGGAAGGTTGAGTATAGAGAATAGAGCCTCTCTGACAACAAACAGCATGTATTAAACTGTAGACCAAAGCCAGACCTTGACAGAGAGGTATAAAAAAATCTGCAGCTGTCTGTCTATGTATGTGTGTGTGTGTGTGTGTGTGTGTGTACGTGCATGGATGGGAGTGCATGTGCCTTTCCCATGTGCAGGCAGTAAGGTGAGACTTATAGGTCCTGTGGGTTCTGCACAGCACAGCGTAGTAGAGCTATTCCTTTGCTTAATTGTGTAGCATGTTTGAAGGAGCTTACTTGAGCAGAAAATTGAATATAAAACACTTAAGTCATCAGACTCATACATTATCTTTTGAGAGCAGAGGGGGGTTGGCAACAGGGCAGCCACTGTGGAGATGAGCGGGAGATCATAGCAGATGTTGTTATGACATCTTTAACAGACAATGTGTGTTTTAGATGGGTTTGTGCAAAAATAATACTAGTGTGCGTCTTGAAAAATAAAGCACCACTTCCCCCCCCTGCTCCGAATCTCATAAATATGCTCACCGGAATATTCACTATTTAACTGTTTCCTTACATCTAATCAAAACCCTTCATGCATAATCAAAAGATCTCACATTGCCTCCGCCCTGTGAGCTTTATATGTTTAGGTTTTATCTTAAATCCAATGGTCTTTTTCTTGGATGGAGTTTCTGGCAAATTCAATATTTTCTTCTTCCTCTGGAGCTTAAAGCAAACTTCCTTCAACAATGCCAGAGCTTTTCCTCAGTTATGTATTCCAAAAGAGCTGATCTACAATTTCAATGAAGTCCTGTACTGAATTATTTGAGAAAAGGGAGTTTTCCTGGTCAACTAATGTGCAATAGAATGGATCTCACCAGTGAAATCTCACTTGCAAAACCAGTAGGGAGATACTGTTGAGGGACTTTATGTCAAAATCATGAGAAATCATCTGCATAGAGGAAGTCTATTATGTTTTGACCGTTAGTGGATTTAATTGATCTAGCTGAACATAGTATATGTCTCAATGACTGTGTGTCTGAGAAAACCTGCAATAAAATCTTCACCTTTACAACAAAATCTGACAGAAGTTTTGCTGAGCTATTGCTATTAACATATTATACAGATACTGATTGAAAAATAAATTCAGCATAACCTTTTGTATTTGCATGTCTAGTAAGAACTTTGTGACTTGATTTATGACTTGAGACAGTAATGTTTCAGTAGGGACTCTTCATGCTCACAAAGTTGATTGTTTTGTACTGAAATGACCTCGTGTTTCTTTCTTGAGCATTTCCTGGGTTTTTTTATGAAGTGTTAGAAGTGTACAATAAACGATGAGGTGATCCTCCTGAAGCTCAAAGTCTGACATCGACTCTGATTGATTTGTCATTCCCTTGTTAGGAAATCGTTTGGGTTATGATGGAATCCTTATCCACAGCCATCTTTGTCACCCGTAATGACTCCTAATGAAAAACGGACCTACATTCTTTCCATTTCTCTTCTCCGTCGCTATGCAGAGATTAATACAGCCATTGAACCTTGTGTTCGATACCCCCATTTACTTTAGATTCCACCTCACTTTGCTTTATATGTCATGGATCTGTGTTGTAAGGTTAAATAAGGTTGAAGTACTCCTAGATGGCTGTGATTTCATGAAATTATGTTAATTATGCACATTTTCACAATTACTCTCATCCAACAATCATCTTTTTCCAAGTTCCCCCCAAGTCCTGTATGAAGTGTTTTTTCCACCAATACATCATACCATTACTTAGCCCCAGTGGACCTGGACGATAGGTCAAATGCTCAGAGTCCTGTTCATTAATATTACATGTTAACAAACCTGGGCTTGCAGCCATCATCTTTCCCATCCATTTGAGACTAGATTTATTGCAGTGAGACTCTGTGGCCGCTGTGTCTAATTGCTCTTTTGTCTTCAGTTATCCTGAGGTAGAGACACAGGGAAAGGGTGGATTCACAGCTTGAGAATAAATCTTCTACTATATGCCGAGTTACTTTTCAGATGTGGAAACGTTGTATTAACTTCATATTTAACTATTTATTTAAATGGTAAACAACATTCTCAGTCTTAAGTTGCAAGTTGCTTGGTAGCCTTTCTGGAGGTTAAAATAACTTGGTTGAAAAAACCCCCAACATCTTTACTGGAATTTCAATATCTCTAATATAGAGTCTGTCTATAAGTTATACTTTGTACTATCAATCATTTTCTGTACATTTCTGTCATGTATTTCATGGGTATTTCAGATTTAAAAAATCCCGCACAGCTTCACATATCTTCATGATTCATTCATTTTCAATCACCTTGTTTTAATTAAGAAGGAAAATGAGGTCTGTGAAAAAAAGAGCTAATCTTTATTAATTGGGCTTTCTGCACCACTGCCTTGCTGAAGGGATTGTTATAAAACATTCTCTGAAGTCACATGACGCTTCATTTATCATCAGCTGGAAACCTTCCCTTTAGCACATAGCGCCCTGTGCTCTCTCTCTCTCTCACACACACACAAGCACACACGAGGGACTGACAAGATGAAATCAGTTCACAAGTCTTTTTCCAGTTTGTAAGAGATTTCCCATCTTTCTTTGTTGCCTTGTCCTTTTATTGTCTTTTGGGATTTGATTACAAGTTTGGTGCAATTCATCCGTCCACTGCAATGAAGAAATCTTTAAGAGATCTCCTGAATGTTTATTTCAACAGGCATCTCTCAGCTAGCTGCCTGGTTTGGCAGTTAAACCTTATACCTCTGGGTGCCATTGTGCTGTGAGGTTAGTCGTAGATCATGAGGTTATGTGGTTGGCCAGGATTGCCTTCAGTCAATATCTCCTTTGAGAGATCCTTAAGCCTGCCTGCAGCCAGACCCTGACCCCACTAGATTATCCTTACATCTGTAATTAAAGGCAGATGAAGAGAGGAAAGATTCATATTACAACAGTGGGCAGACTGACAGACCAACTAATTTACAGCTCTTTTTATTTCCAGCCTTTGATCAACAGGTGTCTAAACAGGTGTGATTTCTGGAGGTCGTTGTGTGTATTTGTATATGTGCAAGAAAGAGGAGGGTGAACAAGGGGGAGAGAAGGTGTTTATTATAAATGTGAGGACAGTATCAAGTATAACATTTTTGTGCTATTTTTTAATAATGTTTTACTTTAAGTGCATTTGATTGAATGTATATCTGCATGCAAATACTTACCAAGTTCTCAACTCAGGGACCCAATTGTGAAAGAAAAATATGCCACATATTCATGCATTACATAAATTCTCAGTTACACTTCTCGTATTGCTAGAGGCAATGTGTCGAAAAATTTACATATATACATAATCCACTTATGCTGCCGTGCTTGGTTGGTGCATGGCCGTCCATATTAATTACATGAGCCTCGGTTCACCGTGATGGCATATCAGTGCAGTTGACTAGGAATTAAGTGGTGATTCCTGTGGGCATGTTGATGCTCTTTCAGCCACCAAATCTCTCCAACAACTACCTCTGCTGCTGCAAACTCAGGTCACAGGTTCGCCGGGTCTTATTAAAGTACTGCCAAAGGCAATAACACAAGTCATATTGGCTGATAATTCTCTCTTTGGTAAAGTCTGAGTTTCCATGATAACAGCTTCAGACTACAAAGCTGCAGCTTGGTTTCTGGGGATGCTTGGTTTATGGGAATAGTGGGATTTGGGCATTTTTCTGTTTTGCTGTGAGATCTGTTTTAACACATTTCAACACAAAAAAGCTCCGAGCACACATGCATTCAAGACAGTCTGACCCATTTGAAAGAAAATGCATTTATTACCTGTTGTGAAAGCAGTTGCTCTCTTTGTTTGCCTAAATGTTTTCAGCTCATTAGGCTACCATGTGAGTTTTTAATTCTGTGCCCAATAAACACAATTAATTTTAACTGCTGGTTTGTACCACAACTGATTTTAATTAGGACTGTCTTTATTGTACTAGGTCTCTCCACTTGTACTGCACAGCTTCATCGCTTTTATGTTCCTCGTGTTTTTTTTTCTTTTCCTGGGAAAGGCTTTCAACTATATGCTGCCAGTTTATACTCAGGTTGTGAGGGGATAAAACAGGATGCCAAAAACATTGTGTTTTGTGTAGAGTCAATGAGAAAAGACAAAGATCTCTATCAGTGTTTTTCATGTTTATTTCGGATTCAAATATTCATTGCTGCAGGTCTGTCTCCCACTAGTCTGGTTGTGGAGCTGAAAATGCAGTGCAGTCCAAGTTGCAGACAGAAGGGGTGATGGAAATAGGTCTGCACTCCATCAGCCTGTGTTCCAATGAAGGTAAAAACCAATGCTTTTTGATTGGAGATCTGTCCATCACCACCCGTGGCTCTCATTGAACCAGACCCCAGGAGAACTTGTGAAGTTAGCTCCAACTGCAACTCAAAGGGGCGGTTTAATTGATGGCGTCACTTTTATTGCTCCAGTGGGAATGCTAACATAGACAACTGACTTGTTGCCTTACCAACACAATCTATCTAGTGATTGGCAGGTGACTGTAGCTGATATGCTTAGATATGTAACCTGTGCATTAACCTCATGCTGCCACCTTCCCCACTCCCTGTGGGTTTGGTGGATGTTTAGGTTGATATTGAGCTGCCAGCAGAATGGCAGCTGGTCCTGATGTGCTCGCTTCACCTATGGTCTCTGGAGATTGCAGCCCAGCCAGCCGTTTGTAATTAAAAGTGCATAAAGACAGATAAAGCTCTTTCCGTCTCTCCACTGAAGATGCCAAGAGGTTGAAATACAATCCACTAGATGTCTCGAACCACCGACCTCCTGAGAGAGCTCTGTTATTTCTAAGCCTGCAAAAATAAGTAGTTTTAGTTTTTTGCCCTTAATTGCATCTCAAGAAAGTAAACAATGTGGATTTAACACTCATTTTATTCAGGTTCACCAGACAACTCCTCATCATAATAATTGGCCTCTTCTAAGTTTTGTATTTTCTTCTTCTGCCCAATTTGTCCATCTGTCTTAATATCTCATTCTAAGGATTATTTTGTTGAATGATTTCTTTTTCCCATCACAAGAAAGTCGTGTTAGCCATGAAAACTATCCCTGATGAAGCCATATGTGATATCCAGCAATCATGGGCAATCCTCTGCTCACTCCAGGATCCTCTGGTCTTGGCTGCTCTGAAGAATCACCTCCAGCCAACCCCCAAATCTACAATGGAAAGAGAGAGAAAAGAAGGTTTGACAAAACAAAACCACTGCCCACTTTGCATTTCAAATTTTACTGTTGCTCTCAGCAGTTTCATGGACACTAATTGCTATTTTTATATTGTAATCTTGCATTTTGTAGTAAATCCGGGGGGGGGGTTAGGGTTAGGTAGTAGTAAAATGAAAGTGCCTCTGCAGGAATGGTGGTCCAAAATAGCTGATGCTTAACCGCCTCTACCGCAATACCACATTTCATTCAAAGCATGAAGTGTGATTTGTGTTTTCTATATCCACCTTGGCTGTGTTGCTGGGGAGAAGAGTCTACATATCTATCAGGGGCTGACAGATAGCCATTCGCAAAAGGCTCGACCTAGAAACCAACAGCCATGACCTTCATGGTACTTCCGCATCTAGGTGGACAGAAGCCATTCTCTGCTTCAAAGAATTCTAAAATTGAGGTCTTGAAAGGTGCAACCTTGATGTCTGAAGCCAAAGAGACCCTAAAATTTCTCCCAGCAAAAATCCTCACTTTCTAATACTTACTTTTCCTTTTTCTTTTTATGAGAGAGACAGCATAGACTATTTGCATAGTGAAAGCTTGGCTGCCAGTGGAGCTGGTATTGTCTGTCTGACGGTGTATGTCTCCTCTCCCTCCCAGCTGTGTCTACTGGAGCTTTTCTTCCCTCAACCTGCCACAGTCACACTCTTTCAATCAACACAGCCAAAGCAGCCTATACATATTTACCAGCACAAGTAGTAATGTGCACTCTCGCTGCCACATATTCATATATACCAGCGCAAATGCTCCAGGCTCCCTATTTCAGATTTTATTAAGGGATGGTTATTGAGGTGTTATTGATGTGGCAGCAGTTCTCTAGCTCCAGGCCAATGCAGCTACATTGAGTGCGAAGAGCAATGGGTCAGCTGCATGAAATGGGCATAGACTGCCTTTTTATGACACTACAAACGATATACTGCTGACTCCTACACAATACTGTATCAACATAATGTACAAGTTAAGTTCAATTGAATGAAAAATGTATCATATCTATTCAAGAAACATCATGACATTTTGTTTTTTAGTGCTGAAATTATAAGTTAATTAATCAATTTGTGGATATGCAGAACATTTTATTTTGATAATTAAGTATAGATTTAATAAGACAAGATTCCAAACATTTGTTGGTTCCAATTCATCTCAAATATGATGAATTTCTGTTTCATATAATTGTATAAAAAAATAGTGGGGAAAAAGGACATTTCTTCAACACACTTTCTCCTTTTCAAAATTATTCAAATAAAGCAAGGAAAACTGGCAGAAATCTGCAACCAATGAGGTAAACTTGCAAGTAGACCCTATGACCATCTGAACAATTTGCTTAACGACTAAATGATTCCTTAGATGAAATGATAATGAAAATAATCATCTGCTGCAGCCTTTATGCATTTGTTATGATGATTTGTATCTGACAAACAAGCATATAAAATAAGCTTTAATGAACACCGACAATTTGCATGTAAAGTGCAGGCACACCTGCAGCACTTACATTGACAACAATGAATAAGAAATTCATGAAAGGCATGAGACTCAGATGACTGCATCACAAGCAGTCTTGTGTATTTCCATACAGCTAGAGAGAGACACTTGTGCGAGGCTGCCATGCACCCTTGTCTCTCTCGGCTCCCGCTGGTCGATCACCGTGGCCTGGGGCAACAGAGTGGAAACAGCAATCCTGGCACTGCCAGTATGCACTCTTTAGTCCACCCACCGTAGAGCACACCAGTCTCCCTGTTCCATCTGTCACTCTATCCCATAATCCCTTGCTCCTGTAACTGATCTAATGACATGTCTCTGCCCAGAACAATGGGGAGAGCAGAACTGTGGGAGTTTTAATCCTATATGCTGTAGGAAGAAAACTTATAATAGCTTGATGTTCAGGATGAATGTTAAAGGGCAATTCCTCAGTTTTTAAAGCGTGTGCTAATTGTCAATGTTGAGTCTACAGATAGTTGCCATAATCTGAGACATTAATGCTAATTTTTTTCTGGCATATTGTGATGTTAAAAATCCTGTTTTTAATACTATGTCAGAGCTGATTGTTTCCATACGATTGTTTTGTATGTACTATTCTGAAATTCACTGTGTATGTCAGCTATAGCACACAAACAGAAAGCTCTATAAACATAGACACTTTTGGTGTATTTGTTGATAATGTGGCTGAATATTTATTAGAGATGTGCAATATTGTAATGTTCAAAGTCAAATCACTTTATACAAGTTGTTACAGAAGATGGGCATTCCTGAGCGATTACTATGACAGCAGCAGACAGGTAAATCACAGGAAACATCAAGTCAGTCCACTCTGATTGGACAGGGAACATGTTGAAGGTGTTCACTTCTTCCTCTGACATTCTGACATGCATTTTTCTTGGCATGTTTCTCCAAAAGGAGGCTGTTTGATATGCTTACCCACTCCTCCCCGACTAGCGTGTTTGTTCTCTTGCCCTGCTGCATGTCATAATGGGCCGAGGCAAATCACTTCCAGTCCAGAGCGGAGATAGTGATGGTATCAAACTGACCCCTAACAAGCTGTCAGCTCATATTTGATAAAGCATGGATCAGCATGAGCCAGCTTGGCATCCATTTGGACAGAACAGACAGATCATATTCAAACGGTGTTATTCCTTTAGTTCTCTGTCTCTTTCTTTTCTTTTCTTTGTCTTATCTCTCTCTCTTATGCCAGACAGTGTGACTTGTCTCATACTGATGATGATGATGATGATAATGACATCCAGTGGTGCTGCAGTGTGGACTCTGTTTGCTCTGCAGTGTTGTGAGGTCAAGATGAAACTGCGTGAGATGTCTGTTCATATAAGATAATGGAAATAGATGGAAAGATGCATAGACGGGTGGATGCACGAGTCGTATCTCAGCCTCTCCTATTACATCAGCTCCAGTGCTGCGAAATATTCAGTTCCCCAGTTACCACATAGAGGGAGCTCATGCGTGCTGTGAAACCAAACTGTGGAAATGCTGAATGAGTGAGTGAGAGTGTGTGAGAGCGAGGGAAGGAGAGAGAGAGAGAGAGAGAGAGAGAGAGAGAGAGAGAGGGAGAGGTGCGTAGACGAAATCACGGCGTAGGGGAATGATAATGTGACACAAACCAGCAGCTCGGATATTAATTTGCACTGTGCAGCAGGTTTAAGATGCGCTATCCTTTCCGACCAACTTTGGACAAGTCGGTGGGAACCTGCAACGCACTGTATGCCCAGAGGCTGCGTGACAAGTTGGGAGAGGGAGAAAAAAAAGCACTCACATCACTATTTTTAAATGGGTACAGTGAGATTTGGGGGGCGTGGACGGTAGAGGAGCAGCAGTGAGCATGTTGGCTCATGGCTGCAGTTCCAGTGTAGTGATGTGCCGGCTGGAAGAATTGGACTACGCTTAGACAGAGCGGCTGGACGCGGAGCCGTGCGGTTGCAGTCAAACGTCGGAAGCCGACTTTCTGTCAATTTGAAGCACGTTTGGCATTTTTTGGATTAATTTCTTCCACGCGCTGCCGTTTGGCGGCACAGACGACTTTAAGGAAGGACCGCGAGCTGTTGAAAGGGGTTTTTAAGACGCAGCAGCTGCCGTGCGTAACGGACGAAATCTGGTCGAGCAGCTATTTGAATGACAATAGTTTAAGGCAGTTGTTTTTTTATTTGTTTTAGGAAGCCATTATTGGAACTGATAAGCGCATGGTAAGTCACTGTAAGACACAATGTTGAAATGACATTTGAGACATCTGTCTAAAGTGAAGCTGAAGTCATTTTCATTTGTAAATATTGACAGGTGTTGGAAGTCAATTCAGAGTATTCAGGCTGAGCCTTTAATTCACTTACAGTTCTGCTTAAATGTCTTAAACACCGCGGACTTGTAAGGTTGGGTATTGTTACCAAACCTTTGGCATGGATAATCGAACATTTGTTTAATCCAATTGTCTACTTTCCTAATAGTCGGAGATTCGGGAACACTATTGTTAATAACATCCTTATAATGGGAAAGTAGCATAACCATCACTAGTGTCTTCATCCCTCCGAGTTGTGGCTGATCTGGCAACAGCCAAAATGACAAGCAACGGACCTGTCATTGTCTACGAGTGGCTGAAGACCCTCCAGCTCGCCCAGTACGTCGAGCCTTTCGTGGATAATGGTTACGACGATCTGGAGGTGTGCAAACAAATAGGAGACCCCGACCTGGATGCCATCGGCGTCTATATCCCTCACCACAGGCAGAGGATTCACGACGCGGTTAGAAGGCTGAAGGAGGAAGCCAAAGAGACGGCCAGTGGACTGTACTTCACCCTGGAGCCGATACCACCCGCAGCTGAGATGTATACAAGTCATATGGTGGATCAGTATGAGTCCAAACTGCGGGGATCTAAGTCCTGGACCGAGCCTAACAGTGACCGGGTTGGGCGCACCGGTGGGTACATGGGCGCACAGAGGAACCTGACGCTGGGCAACAGGAGGGAGCTGGTGATTTACCCCAAGCTGAAGCTGAAGATCATGATCAGGGATAAACTCATCAGAGATGGCATCAACCTTGCCAGGCCACCCTACTCTAATAAGGTAGGAGAAATGCTGATCCTCGCAAGTCATGTCAGTTATGGGACAAAGGGGAGCATCCCCTGTTAAATGTCATACATGACAAATAGTGGATGGACGCACTCAGACACAATGCATTTGGGTTAATACTCCATGAGCTATTTACTATTTAGACTGATATCTAATTTTAACATACACATGGCCTCTTTATACTTATTTCATTATTTTCACTGTCTAGAAGTAAGTAAAAGACACTTGAAAAATAGTTTGAACAGGTTGATTTTCATTGACATCATACATCGCACCTTTGTCAGGCAAAAATCAAACAACACCACATTTTCAGAAAATGCAGTTTTAAGACTGCACATTGATTGAATGATTTGCAAAGATGGTTGTATTTCCCATATGTCAGAGGTGGTTTTATGCCACGAAACGAGCTGTCACCTGCTCAGCATCATCCATCATTCGGATGAAAGCACGCTGTCACTCACATAGAGCCCTTCTCGTGCAAAAAGGGCACATTTCACTGATGTGTTCAACATCAAAATAAAGTAAGCGGCTTAAGGTAAATGCCAGTGTGAGGCCTAAACGTTTCTAGGCCTGCTGCACTTTGCAGAAGTGCAAGAGTGGTTGCTGTCACGGTGAATGATGAGAATGAAGTTGCCACTGGATCAATAAACAAAGAGCAGAGAGGAGATCCTGAGGAGCTTTCACCCTGTCTGTGATTTCCTGTAGGGGGAAAAGATTTACACTTAGATTATTAATCTACTTTGACCTCACCTGTCCAGTGACTTGCCTCCGCATTCAGTGTGGGTGGATCAACCAGGCCTATGAGCATATAAACCCTGGCTCTTTGCTGTGATGAATGGGCAATGGGGTATCGATTGCAGGGGCAATAAATGAAGATGAAGAGCCCCCAGCTGGGGAGGCTGTTGCAGTCCTGTGAGGATCCAGACTGAGAGGGCCTCTTGTTTTCGCAGAACTGATAGCGACCTTTCATTAGAAGTGTCTGAATCATATGCCTTACCAACTGTTAGAGTGCTATTTACTTACAGTGAGGCTTTTCATGTCTGCAAGCCAGTGAGGAGGCAGGTTTCATCAACTGTATTTCTTATGCTGAAGGCCTACAATGCAAGTTGGTTAACAATCACAAACTAAACCTGACCTAGCATTTGCAATAATAACAGTCTAGGGTGATAATAGGCATGTTAGCTGGTCAGCAAAACAGACAAAAGCAGCCCTTATCTACTGTACTGTTTAATAGCAACATGTGCATGATGTGTGGTAGGTTGTTTTGAACATGGGAACTTATGCAAATACAGGAATCTGAATGACAGTATTTACTCGGAAATCACTGACTTAGGAATTAATTATTACTTTGGGGTTAAGACGCCTAGCATGAACCACAACTTCCTGGCATCAGTTTTGGCTTCGGAGCTTTGTTGCGTCTTTCTCACTCTCTCATTTCCTGTCATCCTTCTGCTCACCCCAAAATATTTGTTAAAAAGGAAGTTAGTTCTCTAGAGTAGGTCTTAAGGCCCCTTTTTGCTAAGGCTTTTTGGTGGCGTAGCCAGGAACATGCCCTCTTGATTCAACTGATCTTGAGCCATTTGATGGGGTTCTTTTCATTTAAATGAACCTGGAGAATGAATTATATCTGCTTTCACAGTGCATTGATTTACACTGAAGTATTCCAAAAGTCTCCAGTGAAAGGGGAAGATCACACTAATAGACTTTCTAAAATCCTGGTTACAACCCTGCATGTCAGCTGGATTGTCTGTGCATTTGGAAACTTTACATGCAGATGTGCTTACTGTGATCAGAACATTCACAACTATATTTATATAGATAGATTGATAGATTTACTTTAGATAAATTTACTATATTAATCCCCAAAGGGGAAATTTAAAATGTCAGAGCAGCAATACTGCAATACATGGCACAAACATGGCACAAAGACAACAAACATAGAAATCACACAAAATACAGTAGCCTACCTAAGAATACATAAAAAACATACCCTCCCACACTCAGCATTGCTAGAACCCAACAATGAGTATATGGATAAAAGTGCATGTAAATACACAATAAATACATAGGTAAAAGTGCATGTAAAGTAGTTAGGGTCAGGGTGCATTATGTACGTGAGGCATTGTACAGTTGTATTGCAGTGGGTAGGAAGGATCTTTTGTAACGTTCTTTTGAGCAGCTGGGAAGTCTGAATCTGTTGCTGAATGAGCTCCTGAGATTTTCTAGTGTTTTATGGAGGAGATGGGTGGTATTGTCCTGGATCTTGAGGAATTTTGTTTTAATTCTGTCCTCAGTCACCTCCTCAAGAGTGCTTAGTTTCAGACCATCCACAGACTGGGCCTTTTTTATCAGTTTGTTCAGCCTATTGGCATCTTTTTTCTTAATACCCGCCCCCAGCACACCACAGCAAAGAAGAGAGTGCTAGCCACAACAGTCTGAACATGTTGAGCATCTTGCTGCAAACATTGAAGGACCTAAACCTCCTCAGAGAAAACAGCCGGCTTAGGCCCTTCTTGTACACAGCCTCTGTGTTTGATATGTATCTGTATCTGATATGTATAGTACAATATGGTTCATTTTGTAAGTAAAACTAGGTATCTACAGTAGTTGCTTGCTTTCAAATTACCTTTTGAAAGTGATGCTGGCTTTGATTCCAATATTTGCATGTTTTGTAAAGCTTTTTTTTTATCAGTATGTATGTTTCTGCCACTTTGGCTAACCATGAATCCCACAGAGATTTTGGATTTGTGAGGGATTATCTGTCAAACCAGCGCTGAAACAAAGTGTTGGTTCCAGAGGGTTAAACCATCTCTCCCTTTGAAGGCTGTATTTATTTAGAGCCAGAGCTTTGGCATTGAGTCTTTGGAAAGGGAATGAGCAGGTCAAGGTCTTTCTCTGTCTCTCACTCTGGTGTGTGTGTTTGTGTGTGCATGTCCAACCCTGTAGTTTTGAATTGGCTCCAGCCCAGTGCTTTTCTCCCCAGGAGGACTGAGAGGAGTGTAAAGAGATGGAGCTGTGACCAGCTAATGGAAGTTTGACTAACTGGGCTGTGATTGGTCTGTAGATATCTCTTCTCTCGCCGCCCTTGAGACGAGATGTCACCCCCAGTGGAGGCTGAGACCAGAGTTGGCAGACTGAGGGCAATTACAGGACACACAATGTCAAGTCTCAAGGGATGTTCATTGTATAGCATAACCAAGATCTCTATCCACATTTAAACTGTCCTCTGTGCTTTTAGTAGGCTGGAATTTTTCATGGACTGCAGTCGGCCAATTCTGTTCATCTTTGTGTCAGGCTTTGTCTCCATTGTTTGTCATTATGCAAAACACGTAGGCAATGTAAGCAGCAACATTCAGAAATCCTCTCTAGTGTTTGCTGGATAACTTCTTGCGAGACAACCTATTATCAAACAATTCACTGAAAGGGCACTGCTGGGTGTAATAAATACCCACGATCCTTATCAAGGCCGGAGAGACCCCTTGTCTGAGAGTGAGAGTTATTTCTTATGATGTAAACAAACACTTGTGCTATGGGTTGCACATTTCAAGATCTCTCATCAGGGAACAATATAAGTAGAAAAGATGGTGCTGCCTGTTTGCCTGTTGTTAAATACACTGCAGTCGCTGGCGTCAGTGTTATCCTTTTTTTTTTGTGGCCAAATTTGAGAATTGAATGAATAAATTATGAACTATAAAATTGAGCAAACATTAAAATAATACAAACACTTGCTTATAAATCTTGAATATGAATAGTATGCATACATATCTGTGTATATATATGAGTATACTGAAAGAAAAACAAAGGACCCTTACCCTCCCAGCCCACTCATACCCTGAAACACAATAAGACTCCAAAAACATGTATCAATGGTATAAATTTATTTTAAAAAGGAAAGGAAAAAAAGGGGAAAAAGAAAAATAGGACAGAAAGGACAGAATGACAGACACATGGACACACACACACACACACACACACACACACACACACATAGGTACAAGCAAACAAATGCCAGGAGACAATAAATTCATACACATAGGATTGCCACAATGGATGATGATAATCAAGACTAAAGAGGGCACCTCAGTAAATTTTTAAGCAATTAAGCTGCCATACACCAGCTGCATCTTCTTAGCTGTCAGGCCAGCTAAAAGGATACGCTTGTTGAACCTGGTGATATTCAGTATGTCAGTTATATCCTCAACTGGTTAGTTCTTCATAAATGAAATTACATATATATATGTATATGTATATATATATATATATATATATATATATATGTATATGTATATATATATATATGTATATGTATATATATGTATGTATATATATATATATATATATATATAATGAGCATTCAAGGAACTCAGACAGTCTTCCTCCCAAAGCAAGAAACAAAAGCATGAAATTGTGGTAAATGCTGATCTGATGAGATTTGAAGAAGTTGTTGGAGATTTGTGTGGCTTCAAAGAATCCAATCATGCATCATTCTAGTCTTTGATTTAGCTTTTGCTCACCATCACAACTTCTTTCTTTTTGATAGGCGGGCAAGCATCAAGGAGCATCAATCAGACACAACATAGTTTGCCCAATTTTTATCAGATGAAAATTGTGTTGCTTTTTTCTATGTTTTGTAAGTTTCACTGGTTGTTCGGGATTATTGAAAATGAATAGACTTCGGCGGAACATTGATTGCATTGTCTATGAGTGGAATCAGTTTTTGCTCCTTTATTTATTTATTTTTGGTTGTCAAAGGGTTTGCAAAGATGATGGCTCTATTTTTATGTTTCTTTCCTGCTTCCTTAAACTTTCTCTCATTCATGATGCTTGGTGAGAGATTTTACAAGTTTTATCTTATCACAGAATTTCCTCTTATTCTTTTTCAACTCTTCAACTCTGTACCAAACTACTGTATGTGAAGATGTGCTCTCATCCTGGTCTCATCCACAGACTGGTGTTGGAAACGGCAGACAGTCAGTCATAATAGCGCCTCATTGTTAGTGCTGTGTGTCGGGGGGAAGTAGAAACTAAACACTGGGAGAATCTCTATTGTTTGTATGGAGCCTCATGTCCTTTCACTACTGGTCTGTTTTGCATTCCCAATTTCCGTCCATTGAAAAGGACTGCAGAGGCAAGTGTCCAGCATTGTGCCGAGGGGTGGGTGATAAAAACATGGGTGTCATGCAGAGAGAGAAAGGGTTGTATATAGATGGGCAAATTGTTTTTGCTGAGTAAACAAAGGCTTGGGTGGGTGTTTGGGTTTGGAGTCAGCTGTCAGGTGACAGAGGAAAGTTAGGTGCTAAAGGCCTTCTCTGACACCCACAGAACAGCTGATCAAATGTGGTGGATGGGAATCATGAAAGGCCTGCAGCTTAACTAGACCTAGGAATGTAAGAAATGCAATAGAGGTAAGGAAGGGCAAGCTTTTAACTGACTGTGTTATGAGCTCCCTTCAGCAAAAAAAGAGGAAGTTCACCACCTTACATGCCAAACACTCACCTTTCTTATCTAATATCCAAGCACTCTCACCAACCAGGAAATTAGATTTTTGTTTGATGACCCTTTGTTGGCCCACTGTGGTTGTTTAGGGGCCTCAGGCTTGAATGGACAGCTGCCAATACTTGGTGTGAACAATAGTTTTGGTCAGTTTTAACCTTTGAGATCGTCCTGAGCTTCGCTGGTTAAAAAAGATATAATGTGTTGGAGCCAAAGTCGTCAAACCTCTTTCCGCTGCAACACTGCCAAAATCTGTGCATTCCCAGGCTAGCTGCTACAGCACAGATAAACACAGGGATGCACTTAGATTCAAAACAACGTAGTGACACAAATTTCTAGTGGAGCTGCTGTATTTTGTATTATATCTATTCCATTATATGTCTTGTTTCATATTCCACATGCATGTAATATATGGCACCCAAAGTCATTATTTCATTATACCTCTTTTCCGAATGAAGAGCTTTTTCTCTGCCTCAGTAAAGCTTTTCATGAGCTTTTCATTTATCCTGTTTTTTGGTGAACAACCTCTTCATCCTTGTCCCCTGCTTATAGAGCTGGCATTTTGCCATAAGGAAGGAGAGAAAGCCTCTAACAACAGCCTCAGTATTCCATGTATTCTGCTGAAGGCTCTGTTTGCTTAGTCTTTATTAAGGGCTCCAACCAAGGACTCATAAAGGGGAAGTCATAAAGAAGTCAAGGACCAGCTCTATTGTCCTGAAAGGCCAGGGAAAGTCAATTAGCAAACTGAGCTGCTGTTTACTTTGTTGAAAAAATGGGGTTGCATGAAGCCCTAAAACACGATAGATCACATTTCCGTCCGTGAAAGACTCATACACTCATTTGATGGCTCTTGTTGTAAGCAACCTGTGTTTAGGGCCTTTTAAAGTCATTTTTGTTAAGCATAAATTACAAGAACCAGTATTTAGCTCTTTGGAGAGCATCTGGGAGTGGTGAAGACTGATGGCTATCATATTGACCTTTGACCCCACTGCTTTTGACCTGCTGGAAGGATCTCAGCTGAGATGATGAAATGGATTGCACATCCTTGTGGATCTTAGTGTCAGTGTCAAATGAATCTTACATTTTATGCAGTCTGTTGTCTCAAGTGCATGAGACAATGACGTATGATCACTTTCCCGTCGATCCAAAATAGTGTGTGAAGTCATTCACAAGATAAATTGCATATATTTGCTTCAGTTAGTCCAAAAACAACACCTGCAAAAGCAGCTACATCCAGTGTTTATGTGCTATCACTACAAACAGATATCTATTCACTGGTTGTTGTTTTTTTAACAATGAGGCGTTTCTTGTCTGTCCCTCCCTCAGATAGACTCGACCACGCATCTCTTGGGAGCATGTGCAAATGTGGGAAAGCAGCATTTATGCTGCATTTGCAGCTGGCCTTCTCATTTCAGCAGAAGGGGGTGAGAGGTGCTTACTCACTGTGCTGTTTCTCACATGATCAGCTGGCTTCTGAGCAGCCTTTATTCTCTGGACATCTGAGCTTGGTTAGAATAGATTATATTTCACAGAGCTCAAATTTGCAATTCAACGTAACTCCACTGTGCGTTCTCTCCGTTCATTAATCAGAGTTGTCAAGCTATGATAATCTCAACATTTAGACATTTAGTTCAGGGAAGAAAAATTGAGTTTATGCTCATGGCAGTATAAATGTCACTCCTTCTAGCCTTTGGAGATATATTTTATTTAAATAACATATATGAGTTACAATATACAGTATGTGTATCACTTCAAGCTATGCAGTCATGGTAACTTTAAATAAAGCAGGCCAAACAGTTAGCACAGCTATTTCATTTTCCACAGTTTGCTGGAGAACAGGTCCTGATGACACACATTCATGACAGATACATTATCAGAGCTATTCTAGTCCAAGGTTTCAGTGGCTTCCAGACAGCCTGTCTACATGACCATATACTATCTGCTTCAGGAATGACTGCAGACTGCATTATCAATATTGAAGTATGTCTTCCCTTTTTTCTCTTATGTTTAGTCATTAAACAGGCATGTCATTGGGGTATAAAGTCACCCTTGTTTCCTGTATTGTTCTGTATAGTTCATATGTATTCAAAGCTATAAGGTTTTGTTATCATGCAGTATTGCCGTCCTTGCATTTATTTATGGGTCTCATAGAAAAGCCATTAATGGAAATCATCCAGTCTCAACCAGAGAACTGCATTTAATTTCAATACTAAGTTACTGTATGTCTGACATGGGGAAAAAGTCATTAAAAAAATGAATTCAAGACTAGATTTTATGGATCAGTGCACAGAGGTCAAATTCGTTTCTAGTGACAGCAAACAGAGAAGTCGCTCAGTCGCTGCTGTAAACATGTTTGTTTTTTACACATTTCTTCACCAGCTCTGGCTCAGTGCTCTCAAATGCAATACACATATACAGCTGCTAGCCTTTATTAAGTGTACCATAACTTTTTCTATAATGATAACAGTAGTCTTGAGTCTTGACTATAGTTACAGCACATGTGCACAATAATGACCATGGAGTCCTCTTTGAACTGTGGAGGTGGAGGAAAATGAAGATATCAAGTGCCCCAACAGGATGGAGAGTGACAAGAGAGCAGGCCTGAGCATCTGTCTATGTCAGGATCCAGATTGCAAACGCACTTGCAAATCAACACATCAGCACATGTTTTCTCTCTCGCTACATCTCTGTCTAGCACACTCATTACTGCACTCACAGTGATTACGGACGGTGGAGGAGATCATTACACTTTCTCATAGAAAGCACCAGAATTGTTAGAAATACACAGCCATACATTGTTTGTTACATTATGTACAGACACCACATGCTGACTTTGCTTTGACTGATACTGCTTTGGGTGGTCATGTGTGACCTACAGTCCAAGGCTAATTACATCTGACTGTCACACATCCATGAGCCAGGAGGTCACACATTAAAGATAAGATTAAATATTAAGTTTCCAAACAAACTGAATATTTAAACATAAAACCATATGTTTGTTGTGTAATCTCACATTGACTGAGTTTGCTGGTTTACGTGGCAGAAATCTAATTTGGGATTATCACATGTTACAGTATGAGAAATATGAGTGATCCATAGTTTAAATATTGCTCTCATATTGCGTTGTTTCTGCAAACTGTAATCCATTGTGCTGAAAGGGTCATTTTAGCAATTAGCAAGAATAATCCATGAAGGTCAAGCCATATTTTATCAACTACTTATTGAAGATTTAATGTTATTGCATATTCTTTATGGCGGTAGATGGTAATTATTTTTAAAGGAATTCTCCTATTTTATTCAATTCAATGATTAACTCTGTAGTCTAGAGGAAATTTCTCACAGTGCACCAATAAATCAAATTAGCCATTGTCTGTAAATGCAAATTATTCCATTTACAATGATATCAAGCATATAAAAGCAACAAATCACATTTGAGAATTTGGAACCAGCGAATATTTGGAATTTTTGCTTGATAAATAACTTAAACAAGTGATTGGTTGTCAAAACGTTTGGCAATTAATCTATCTAATTGTTTTAGCACAAAAAAAAAGTTGTCAGTTCCTTTTTGTGAGCAGAACTCACTCACATTTTTCTAAAACCCTGCTTCCAGGCTCAGCCCCAGCTAGATGAAATAATCCTCTTTCCTATGAAGATGCTGTTAAGAATGAACAATGACAGTGTTATCCTGCAAAGCACAGAACGCAGACAAGCTCCATAAATCAGAATGATCGGAGACTTACGTTCACTGTTGGTCTGTGTGACGTTACCTGCAACTTAGCAGAGGATTTCTGAATGCACGGAGTAGTTTTGGGTTAAAGTGCCACCACCTACAACAGAGCTTAATTGTCTTACATGTCGCTACAGCTTGGCTTATGTCAGTCCATATTATTTTGGACTGTGTTTAAGGGATATAATGTAGGGGTGTAGAGAGATGAGTAAGGCATGATAGCAGTGAGCATGAGTGTTAGAGAGACAGACAGAGTGAGTGTGTATAATTACTTTGTCTGAAGCTGCTGCCAGCTAGGTGTATGGAACGCAGTACAACCAACTCTCAACCCCCCCCTTAAACCTAATTGGTCCATTTCCAAGGCATGAGGGCAGGGTTGTGCTGAAAGCTTTGATCACAGAGACCACACCAGTGTCGATATGTCCCTACCTGAGTGCTTTTGTAGTGGCTTTTCCTGGCAGGGGATTAAGCCATACTAAACCCACGGAGTGTCTGTCTTTCTCTGGCCTCCCCTCGGCTTTACATACCTGAATCTGAACTCTAATTACCTGGCAGTTACTACATTCCTCAAACACGCCCACGCAAAACATGCACAAATTCTGTGTATTGCACATCCTTTTTAATAAAAGCACTGTCGGCATTTCATACATGTACTGTCGTTTTGTGTGGTTTGCCGCCTCTAATATTGAAAGCATTTACATAACATTTATGGGTCCTAGCATGTTCTATGATAATTGTTAATCTGTGTGGGAATATAGGTGTATGTGTGTGTGTGTGTGTGAGAGAGTGTGTGTGTGAGTGTGAGTGTGTGTGAGTGTGTGTGTGAGTGTGTGTGTGTGTGTGTGTGTTATTTGTACCTATTTGTCCCTACATGTGAACACTATGGGATGTAAATTTTCCTGAACAAAGAGTTTAGGTTATATAGTAACAGATGACTAAAACAGGCTGTGTTAGCTCCTGTTTCTTTAAAGGTATAATGCACAGCACGTTGCATGTTTAAGGGTTAAAACATTCTAAAATTAACTAAAATTATCAACAGAATGTGAAGAAATAACAGTTTTGACATATGTATTGTGTTGGAAAGATATCTATTGAAGTTAGCATGCTAACAAGCTAGCTTTGGGTGATACTGTCTCATAGTTCCACTTTTTATGATGGAGGTGATAGTGAGTCACTGTAGTTTCCAGTCTGCCCTCAGTCCATCATGAGAGGAAGGAGAAGTCATGTTGAAATAGTAATCACATTATTGAAATGTTCACTTCAGGACTGTTAATATGTCCCTTGAGGGTTTAACCTTTTTTCAGGTGAGAAAATAAACATTTAGATTCCCAATACAGTATGTAGTCAGTTCATCCTAAGAACAAATTATGCCTCAAAATGTTTTGTTTTCACTGTTGTTTTACCATTATTTAGTTGTGTGACATATGATTTAAACCTATCCTAGAGGCATGCGTGTATCTATTTAGTTGTTACTCAGAGTTATGTTATAACTCATCGCTGTGGTGCAACCGCTTTCTGATCTGTGCTCTTTCGTAATTTACTGCTGGCTCTGATGTCTCTACCATTTTGATATTAACAACGTTATAAAACTGTTTCACTGTAAACAGTATTTTTACACTATATTCAGTAAGTGATAATAGTGGTGGGGTGACACATTTGTGGGCAAAGGTAATGTGTGTGTGTGTGTGTGTGTGTGTGTGTGTGTGTGTTTGTGTGTGTGTGTCCCGCTTTTCTTTTTTTCGAAATGGAAACGTAAGTAAAGGTAATCTTGCAAACGAAGCACTCATATCAGGCTGAATCCTGGGCTAATTACTTTCAGGGAGCATTTTTACATAGCTTTGTACAGGTTTTGGACCTTTCACCATGTTTAACATACACATCTGATATTATAACAGTATAAAATAACAGAAAATCACAAAAAGCCTGATATGGCCCGTTTAATATAAAGAATAAGGAATTGTTCATATTTAATTTTTATCTTCACCACTATGTAAGGTTAAACTGACTCTAGTAGTTCTGTTCAAATGGATTGCTGCAAACTAGTCAAACTTGTTATTAGTGGATGAATCTAGACATGCTCAGTATGGAAGGCTAGAGTTCATCATGATAATTGGTGCTTTTTGACCTCTGTACATGTTAGAGTTAATTGCTCTATTCATTAAATGTTAATTGCTTGACACAGTACTTCATGCAGGAGTAAATAGGAAATCCACTGAGACTAGTAAGACTCTACCAAAACATTTTTCTTTGTTTTTTTGGGCTTCAAATCTGAATCTCACATTATCAAAGCTTCATTAGAGTTGGAGTCCTGTGGCTTCTGCAGAGTACAGTCTGGTCATATTTGTTTTTGTTTGGGTTAACCTTGTAACATTTTATTCCGTACACCCAATGTAGACTTCCCTAAATTTATGATGGCTGAGTGAACCTTTGAGATCATGTATCATGTACCAAACAAATGTTGCACTCTCAGTGGTTCCAACTGTGTCAGCTTTGCATATGTATGAGAGTAGTGCTCTAAATATGTTGCCCTCTAGGTATACTATCCATACTTATACACACTATTTCATCTTGTGATGTTCACATACTGTACTGTAGCCATCTAAGGTCATCTTTTGTCAATGTCTGAGATGTGCACTCTTGGTGCAGCTTCATCTGCAGTGGATGAACCGCAAAACCACAATTTCCATGTCAGCAGATCTTTCAACCAATGCTATGCCAGACCGACCTCTGTTTACTTTAATAGCGCTTGAGAATTCTTTCTAAAGGAAAGTCTGTCAGACGAATCTGGAAATGCAGTGTCTTCTCTGGTCCCACTGCATTTTTTAACATGATGGTGTCGACCTTCGGGGTCTGGCGCCGCCGTCCGAAGGATCTTAGATCATTCCAACCTCAGTTTAGTCTTAGGGTTCATGTTACACAGGGAACTGAAATCTTGGCTCAAGTGGAATGTGTGAACAAAGTAATCAGAAAGCTTGCTTAATTAAATGTAGCCTTGTTCGTAAACATAACCATCTGAAAACTTGTCTTTGTTGGTGTCGTGTGACTTTTACTGAAAGGCACCACCTTATGCAACAAGTGACAGATTTCTAATACTCAGCTTTGCTTAAAGAGGATTAGGTTAAGTCTGTGTTTATTTCGACATTTGGGGCTTTGAAGAAATATTGCAACGATTGAGGCGTATTATGGGCATTTGAATATGTTAGTTTATATCAGGGGAAATTTATAGACTAACAAAATGGAGAGTTGAAACACTAGAAGACGCTCAGGGCGGCTTTGCATGCTGTGGCTCAACACTTGTTCTTTTTAATTTTTACTCTCTCTTAGGTCAGAGTCCCCCAGCAAAGTAACTATGCTGATTATCTGCTCCTGACGTGCAATGGTAAAGACCTTTGGAGGCAGGGAGGAAGTGCGGTTAATCTGGTAAATCACCTCCTCACTGTGAATCCATGAGGTACAGAGCTGATGTCACACACAAAAGCCAAACAATGAACTGGCCGGCTGACAGCTCGCCGTCCAGCCTGAGCGGAGGGGGTCATGCATCAGGAATTTTTTCTGCTCCACCAAACATCCTCACCCAGTTTCACCTCATTCTCACTTACTCACAGACAGGGAAGACAGGCTGAAATACAAATAGACAGACTGACAGACCTGTCAAGCCAACAGAGAAACAAGGATAAAGAGAGACGGGCAGACAAACAGGCAGTTTTAGACAGACAATAAAAAACAGCAGATAGAAGGAAAGGCCAGCAGAGATGGAGCTGGATTGACAGGGAGTCGGGTATTTGGAAATAAGTGACGTAGAGCTTCAGACTGTCTTGAGAGTCATTAATAATCTTCTTTCACATGAGTCTAAGGACACACTACCACTATGAGACCCCTAACACACACACATATTTATATGTATATCTGCATGTACAAGGATTTGTTTACAGCCTTGAATGTGAAGCACTTATTCTCATTAGATATGCTCCAGAGCATTTAAACGTTGAATAATTAATGTAGGGATCATGAGTCAGTTCATAAACCATGTCAGGATGATTGCAGAGGTTAGAGCATATAGTGATGAAGCGAAGTGTTGTTAATTTAATTTTTTCTATGTGAATTTGCCTCTTTAAAGATGCATCACTTGATTACAGACTTTTCCAGGAAGGTAACTGCCACTACGTGAGATTATTTTCAGTTTCTCTATGGCCTTATTTTTCAAGTGGATAACATACTTTTGGTGATTTTCTGTTATTCTTACTCTGTTATGGTGTTGAATGTCAATGTTAAACACTGTCAAAATTCCAAAACTTGGTGAATGTATGTAAAAACGCTCTCTGCGAGTCAAAAGCCCAGGCTTCATTCAGCTCTGGACACTGTTTGCAATGTTTACTTCTACTTCCTTTTTGTGATGACAACAGATGCCCACAAATGGCGGTCTCTGTAGCCTTTTTTGAGTTGTTCATATTGTCCACTGGCATATTTCCAAATGGATTCTGGCTCTGTATTTGAGAAGTTTCCATGTTGTGTATGAGAATGATAAAAATATGTGAAATCCTACTATTTCTGTTTTTTTTAGGTAGATACATTATTTTTGATATTTTAACTGTAAATCATGCACAGGTATACCAGTAGTGACCCAGAATATAACTATAGACCAGGAAATGGGCATGATATATCTGCTGTAAATCTCCATACGGCAATGAGTGTGACCATGTAGGAAATGTATGCTATGGACAACATGGGAAAGCTTGGCATTAAGCGTCTCTCAGGCAAACTGTATTGTGATTTGAGTCTTTGTTCATATGTTCACTCAGCCTTGTCCATGGTGTGGACTTGGCATTATTTTTCCCTCCGATGAGAATACACTGTCAGTCCAGAACAATGGACTTGCAGGACTGAGCAGCTTCTCCCAGCATCCCCTGTAGTCCTGATCCATGTCCACTCCATTTATGGAACAGCTAGCCAGCCCAACCACCCCTCCTCAACTACCCCCCTCGCACCCCCAAAGCAAACAGTGCCCCATTCTACTTCACATACACTTGGTCAAGGCCAAATTCTTATAACTGCAGTAGAAGCCCTGAAATAAGTACCATCTTGAGGATCCTCAAGGCATTCAAGTGCAGTTGAGTTAGAGGACTACCTTGGTAATACTTTACTGAAGATGACAATTGGCCTTTACTGGCTCCTTCAGCAGCCATACTTAGGCTTGTTTGGGAAGTTGACTACAATGCAGCAGTAATGCGGAAGTTGAGGGTAGCGATTATGTGTGGAGACTGTCTTCATTGTCATGCAGGAATCCCACAGCTAGGCTTATATCAATTGTTATGTAAAGTGCCCATTCATATTTTACAATCTACTTGGAATGAAGGTTCTGGTTTGGCCTTTGTGTGGAAATGATATAGAATAGAGGAAAGGAAGACATGTCTGTAAATATGTTGTTACTGTGTTGCTTTTGTTTTCTTTGTATCCTCCTTTGAGGACAATACATGTGTACACATACGCTAAACATCACTTCCTCCTCTTTTTTTCACCATCAGCTATATATTTTTGTAGAACAAAAGCATCTAGTCCCTCCTTTTCAGCAGATAAATGTAGGGCAGACGTACCATCTTATTCCTTAAATATGTTTGTCTAGAAATCAAAGCCTGCCACCGCTTCCGTGATCATTACCCGTCGAAATCACAACAGAGTGCACGGAGCTCAAGTGTTCTTATTGTTGATTAACAGAAGGCTTCTCCTGTAATCCTAATCAGGATATTGATGATGAGCCCCCTTCATGTGTGAATAGGCTGAGGAGGCTTTTGTTATGAAATGGTGTTAAGCCCTCAGAGGCTGAGACTCAGACCTGACTGTTTATTCCAGTCACACAAGTGATGCTGTTCATACAAACTGAGGGAACATATTTAGAAGAGTTCCCATACAGCCTTGCTCTCTGTAGTACTGTTTATTTTTAAGTGGTAGATTGCAAGGTGTGTGCCTTCCTGCTTAAACTCTATTAAAGTTCCATCAGCATTTGTTTTTCTTGGTGCTGCTCTTTTCTTTGCCTCCTTTGTTCAGCCATGGTGGCTACTGCAGCTCAGGTTAACCAGTGCCAGCTGATACTTGTGTTTTGGGAAAACTAAACAGCGGCTACAGTTTTTCATAGCAAGGGAGGCACAAGCTGCCTACTTACTTATTATTACCACTGGTTAAAATGCAAGCAAGCTGGGACACCTGGATAACACCATATATGAAACTTACTTTATTTGAAAAATTCCACAAAGTTTTAGTCCAAGTTCAAGAATATAAAGGGCCTTCAGGAGTTAATACTTTTCCATATGTGGGCTCTTTCCCATTTGAGGAAGATGCAGAATTTTGTCCTAGCTGCTTTGTAATGGCTGTCTCATCATCACATCCACATCATGCCTGCTGTGAAACAGGCCTTTGAGCTGGATGTGCATCACTGCGACTGCTGCGTGAGAAAGCAGACATGCGGCTCAATACCAGTTAGTATCCCAGTATGCCACAGGGGTCCCTGTATTCATCTTATGTGATCTGCAAGGCTCTGAGGTTGTCAAAAAGAGTCTGATTAGATGAATGTGACATGATGTGCATTTTCCCTCTGGGAGTTTTTGTATTGCAGAGTAACCTAGGAGATAAACACAAACTGAGTTGACATTATTGCCCTGTTTACTATTCCACTCCATGTATTGGTTAATAATAATAATAATAATAGGTGAGATTTATATAGCACCTTTCACAAAACCAAGGACGCTTTACAAAGGATAAAACAAACAAACAAATAAACAAACAAAACAAAAGCGGAAAAAAATATCAAGACTGAGCAGAAGAAGAGGAAGAGAAGAGTTCATTGAAGAGAAAGGTTTTTAACTGGGACTTGAAAATGGAGATGGGATTGTGGGAGAGAGTTCCAGAGCTTGGGGGCCGTGGCGCTGAAGAACCGGCCTCCCAAGGTGGACAGTTTGGTGCATGGGACTGTGAGGAGGTTGGAGGTGGAGGATCTGAGGGACTGAGGGGGAGAGTAGGGTGACAGGAGTTCGCAGAGATATGTTGGAGCCAGGTTATGGAGGGCTTTGAAGGTGAGAAGTAGGATTTTGCATTTTATTCGTGACGGTACCGGTAGCCAGTGCAGTTGGGAAAGGATGGGGGTGATATGGGCTGTGCGTGAGGTATGAGTGAGGATTCTGGCTGCTGAGTTCTAGATGTATTGTAGTTTTTGGGTCGATTTTGCCGGGAGTCCAGTAAAAAGGGAGTTGCAGTAATCAATGCGTAACATGATGAATGAACCAGGGTCTGAGCATCTGAGTTTGAGATGAATGGGCGGAGGCGTGCAATGTTGCGGAGGTGGATGTCTTTGTAATGGATTTAATATGATGGTCAAAGGACAGAGTGGAGTCAAACAGGATGAAGAGATTTCTGACAGCTGATGTGGGGGTGAGGGATAGGTTGCAGATGTGCAGAGTGGATGGTTTAGGAAGGGAGGATTTGGAATCAATGACCAGTACTTCAGTTTTAGAGGAGTTAAGTTTGAGAAAGTTATTGTGCATCCAAGTTTGCAGATCTGACAGACAATTAGCTAAGCTTCTGGAGGGGGAATCTATGGGGTAAAGAGAGTGTATGTAGAGCTGTATGTCATCTACATAACAATGGAAACTAAGACCGTGGGTGCGAATGATCTGACCAATGGGTAGGATGTATAGAAGGAACAGGAGGGGGCCACGAACAGAACCCTGGGGGACACCACAGGTGACTGGGGAGATAGAGGATTTGTGTGGACCAAGTGAGATTAACTGTTTTCTGTCAGTGAGGTATGATTGGAGCCATTGTAGAGCTAGACCAGAGATTCCTATTGAAGAGAGATGGGAGATGAGTACATGGTGATTAAGTGTATCAAAAGCAGCACTTAGATCAAGGAGAAGGAGAATATTGTATGAACCAGTGTCAGTGGTTGGTTTTCCTGTCAATGTTAAAGTGCTGATCATATTCAGCATCTCAACCTCTCCTCGCCTCTGTAGTCCAGTTGCTGATTAAAGACCATGTGGACTCTTGCCAAGGACACTTACTCTTGAGTCAGCACTCTGGCCCCTCAAGAGATGGAAACAGCCCTGGGTGGTAAAACACAAGCAGAAATGTGACAAAGGTTTTTTCATTGAGGCCATGAGTTGTGTGTGCACACAGGCAGACGCTTCAGTTTGATTTTTGCCATCCCAGAATCCTCTGCCCCCCAGTACAGTTATCATACCTACACACATCTACACTGCATGCCTGCTGTGTTATCACATTAACACTGCACCATCAGTTACTCTACACTGTAAACAAGTGCAATATTTTGATGCTGTTAAGCTTCTTTGTATTTGGCTGACCCAAGTGACAACTTCTCTATTGGGTATTGTTTCCTCACTGAAAGGGAGCATGAAGCCCGGGTATTTATGTTGACAGTCCCCACAGCCCTGAGTGAAGCCCCCCACTGAACCCCATTCACCACCAGCTCATTATGGGATGTCAAGTCTGGCATCCTTCCTATTTTCCAAGCCATGGAAGTGTGTTTTTTTTCTGTAATAGGTTACCAAGGAAACATGTAGGAGCACTGCTGCGGTTTTTTTGAGTGGTGCGCTCTCCTGTGATCCTGTGGACAATAAGCCCAGTGACAGGCATCGCTGACATGCTTGCTGGGGTAATCATAATGACAGAGATCAGGTCTTGCTGCTAGGTTTATGTCATTTATTGACGTGCAGTAGGTAATTTAGGTCCAGTGCTATAATTTCTCCAACTGCTTAGGTTGCTTTCCGTCTTGCATGTCACACCTAAGGATCGGAAAGCTGGGGTGCAAGCCAAAGCTAAAGAAGTAGGTCACTATGTATTGAAAGATGGAGTGAGTGTTGAAGTGTGGTGGTGGCATGTTCAGCCTGTGCCCTCTAAACACTATTCTGTTAAATACCAAGCCCCTAGAGGAATGCATTATGATAGATGAAGACCCCCAGTCATTCAATCCTGAAGGGTTGGACTCATGCATGTCCTTTAGGAATATCCTGACGCAGCCAATCCTGGCATGCCTGCAGGCTCACAGCTGCTAATGTGCTCCTAACTTGTGTGTCACGTATCCCCCTACTGAAGGTCAGAGGTTGAGTGGAATCATCATCTGGTCTCCAGAAAGGCGGAAAAGGCTGCGGCAAAGGGGGAAGTGTGGCTTGTGCCGCATAGGCCCTAGAGCATGCCAAGCCCCCATTTCCACACATGCAGGAAGTTATCATTGATACGCTCCTCATCCAGAGAGAGGGGAATGGGTGGGAGTGAAGAAAGAATGTTTTTTCTTTTGTTGCTTTTTCTGGTCAGGGCAGTTTGGAGATCCCTGTGAAGGTGTGATTCATTAAATGCATGCAACTGAGAGTTGAGCACAAAGCCGAAAGTTATCACACAACAAAAATGTTTAGATATTGGGACACTAATTGTACAGGACTATAAGACTACATATTTAAGACACTTTTGTTGTTGCATTAAATCCAACTTTAGGCATCATGAATATCCATGCTTTGTGCTTTTTGATATTTTTATGCATGCATGCTGCAGTGTAAGCAGTTACTAATCTTGTCTATTCTTTGTGTTTCTTTTGGGTGTGACGTACGATTGGAAACATACTTTCACATGAAGGGAACAGAGTATATTTTGTTTTCATAGAACTTGTTGTGTTCAAGGGATAGGACCAGTACTCCTCTTTGTCTCCCACTGTTTCTTGATTCATGGCCAGTAAAACTAGTGTATCAAATGACAAGATGATGATAATAAGTAGGATTTTCCTGAAGATAAAAAAATCCCTCTCAATCATCACTTAGACCCACTAGAAGAGTGTGGTGGTGTATGTATCTACACAGACCCTGCCCTATGCCTGCATCTTCTCATTTTGCTAGGTACTGGATGTTTCTGGGTGTCAACCTTTGGGCAGTGGATGTGTTGCCCCTAGCCAGTGTGCAGGGTTTGAGGGCAGGACTCTATAAAAACTTAGTGACATAGCGCTTCTGGTGCCATTGAGCTGAGGAGGAGGGGCCAAATTTGAATGTTGTGTTTGCAAACCATAACTGACAAATCCTCATTGTGCCTTTCATTCTGATATGACCCCCTACCCCCTCCTCTTTTCCTATCTTCTCTGTATATAACAACAACACCAATAGAAATGTGATGAGTTTGAGCTGCCAAATGCAATATGGGTTACAGTGAGACAAACGATGCACAAACTACAGCAGCATTTTAATACAATGACTGTTTAAACCCAATCAAGTGGCTTTATGAGTTTAATATTACTTCCCAGTATTTAACACCCTGGATTCCTTTTGTATATGTCAATTTATGCAGTCATGTTACTTTGCAGCGAATGCATAATTTGCATCAATTATACAAGTCTGTGCTTTTTGTTTTTGTGCTAAATTCATCTGTTTATTTGCTTTGAAAGAGTTGTCTCTTCATTAAAATTTCAATACGGGTAAGAGGGAACACAGAAAACGTATTTATCTATATTTCTTTGCAAAGCAGTTTCATCTTGTGTGTATGTGTGTGTGTGTGCGTGTGTGCATGTGTGTGTGTGTGTGTGTGTGTCTCTCCCTTTTTTCTCTCAGCGGAGGAAAACCTGCTGACAGAGGCTCTTTGTTAATAGAGGGAAGAGAGAGATGAGACTGGGTCATACAGGCAGATTAGTGCTCATTGAAATCCTATAGGAAAGGTCATTTACATAGTGCTGCTTAAATCCACTTGTGACCTCATTCGTGAACCCATTCACAACCCTGACAATCTCCACTCATGTCTGACACTGTTTTGTAAACAAATGTGGGGCACGTTTTTATGTGCTTTCCCTGTGGGAGTCTGGGCATGAAGTTTAACATGCAGACCTGCTTAAGAGGTGACCATTTTCTCTGCTGACCTAAGGCAGTGTTGCTCAGTAACAGTTACAGACTTTCACTCTCCTGTGATATTTGCTTTAAAGAGCTTTGGCTGACCCCAGCACATTTTTTTGTATGAATGCTCAGTTTGTGTCGGTGCTTCAGTCTCTAAACTGCTGATATGGACAACAGGAGTTTGTCTGCTAAAGTTATTTTCTGAAAATGAGGACAAGAACGGGGAAATGCCACTGTGATGAGCTGTTAAGAGAGATGCATTTCACAAATATCTAGACAGTCCTTATTAGCAAATCACCAAGTGACCAAAAGTACTGTCTAATATTGTAGCAGGCAAATTTTATTGGAATAACGTGATCAGTCTACTGTGTGTTACTGACATTTACATGACAAAATCGTTTACAATACCTAAAAAAGACTCCATTTGTATTTTACTTGCCCTGGATTCTGCACTCTCCTTAGTAGACATCAGAAACAGCCGGCCCTATAGAGGCTGATCCCTAAATTGTCTAAGTCTTTGCTACAGAAACTTCACAAAGCCTTCACAGGAAATCTGTAATTTCCTTTAGAGTAGGCAGAAATGTAATACTCTTAAGGTTTCGCTGTGTCCCATCGGGAGCAAGAGAAAGGAGCAGAAACTGAAATCCACAGCTCAAGTGTTGCAGCTTTACCATGGCAACTATTGTAGTTGAAGAGGTTGCAGATGCGTCTTTCATGTAACACTTAGTTGAAATTCTTTGCGTGTTGCCAAATATTGGCATTCAGTGTGCTTTTATTGGCTAGACTGTTGTTGCATGTTTTGCTGATGTACACGTGTTAATTGCACATTATTTTGTATTTCCTCCTTCACAGATAAGTCAGACCAGGCAAGATTGTTGATAGGCAAGCACTGTTAGTATATTTGTCAGGATACAGTACATCAGGAGATCAGCTGGTTTTCTCACAGTGGGGAAACTGCAGACAGAGAAGAGAGAGTAAGCAGAAGCAAGTTCACATGTTTTCTATTTGTATTTCCAAATTTCACATCTATCATGCTTGGGAATCAGACTGAGTCATGCTGTAATTAGGCTAACTGCACCTTGCCTTACAGAGAATATAATTGACTTGAAACTGCACTTAGTGAGGTTTGTGTGTAATGGGCAAAGCTTTACTCCCAGCAGCAGTTTGCTTTGCTGAAGTTCAGTGCTATCTCTTTGCTTTTCCACCTTCTGATACATAATGACAACCATAATCTGATTGGACTTGAATGAATCCCTCTCTGGCACCTGCAGGTTGCTGTAAACAAGACAGCGCCGCATGGCTTGTCCCTATCACACTGTGACAGGTTTTCTCTGTTTCATATCAGTCACAGTTACATTTTCTACAGGAGCAAAGCCTCTCTGGTGCCTGGCCTAATTTTGTTTGCTTGCACCGTGATGAATTGGAAATGGTATTAGTGCATTTGGAGGTAACATCTCCTGCTTGCAAAACAGTGGGGGGTGGTGTTGCTTGTGGAATTGCAGCTACGATTCTTGTTGTGTAGCATTGCACACCTCAGTATTGATTTACCACAGCTTGCATTCAGGTGCATTAATGCAAATGCATGCATGGCGCACCTGTACACAGTGACAACAGATGTGTCAAACACACCCAGAGATCAAGAGAGGCTAGAGCGGATTGCATGCTTGTCTGACTTGACATGTCTGTGTCTGTCTCACAAACATACAAGATACAGCAATGATCTGACTGAAATGTTTTGAAGATCAAACTTTTGCTCTGTGTAGAAAGTTGCAGTAACATACAGTTTTAAAACGAATGTTTGTATGAATAATGTTTTTTCTTAATTTTCCTCTAACATAGTGAAATAATGAGAAGCCATTATTGGTTTAGGTTTCAGAGGAATGGAATTCCATTACTCATGCTATTATTTGTCATCAGTTATTAACTCAGTGAAATTAAACAGATCTCACATCTTCTCTGAATTGCTGTTTATTAATAAATGTATTAAGATTTGAATTAATTCTGTGGATTTCATTGATGCTTTAGTAAACTCTACAAAAAGTTCCAGACTTTCCCCAATTGAGTACAGAAATGTCCTATATTTGATGAAGACTGTTGAAGAAATAAATGCACACTAATATTCAGAAAAAAAACTCTTGGGAAAAGAGAATCTTCTTTTGTGCATACTTACAGTGTGTAGCCTCATATGTTTGTGTGTCGAATGTGTCTGTTGCTATGCACATCCTTTTTTTGTATGTTTTCATCTGGCCTGTACGACACTGCTACACAATCTAATGTGCAGTTGTAGTTGCATTCCCCCACTAGCCCAATCTCTAATCACCAAAGGTTGCTGAGTGTAGCACTAATCCAGGATCACCTTTTTTGCATGATTACCCCTTTAATGAGCTTGCTTTAATAATACTATAATGATAAGTCACTTTGAACAATGCATGGGGTCAGGCAAGGAACCTTTCTAACTTTGTAGGAACTGAGAACTCCATAAACCATTTAAGCGTCGGCAGCAAATATAACAATAAGTGTCACCTGATAGACTAGATTTTGTTTTTAAATTTTGACCACTCATAATCTTTAAAGTAGGACCATTAGAGGCATAGAAAATAAAACAGTGAGAATCCTTTCACTGTATATACTGCTGAAGTTCCTTCTCATTATGCTTGTCCTCAAAAGGAATACCAAAGGGGGTTTTAATCATTGGTAATTGAAAACCCTGCTGAGAGTAAATGAGTCACAATGTGACAACAGAGCTGTGCAAAAATGCCCTGTGGTACTCCGACTCTGTGTCTGCTTCCTTTCTGCTCCACTTTTCGCTTCCTGATTGCAAAAACCAGACATTCCTAATCCTAAATTCAGATGACAGCGTCTCTACTCTACATTTATGTCACCACTGAGTGACATGATGCAGATCAAGCTGCACCAGCAGTGAGTCATTTATTTATGTAAAGTAAAAGGTAGGAACAGGAGCCATTTACACTTTTGTGGGTTGGCAGAATAGTGTATAAAAAGAGTATATTCAATTTAATTCAGTTTAGTTTAATGCCTTGGGTGAGGATTAATTACTTAATAATGGGTACTTAAGCTTCTTTAGCAATTGCCTATGTCATGTGAAGCATAAAATTGTCACTCTACCTTTAATACATTTGCTAAAAAGGCAACTTGATTATTCTTAAATTGTCAGTAAGACATTTGTTTCTCTTGAACAAGGCTCTCCTGCTGATGCAGCACCCATTTAGAGCTAATGATATCCACTGCACTAAAATGCCATTATCATTATCTTGTATGAATAGTCAGGCATTAGTCTCAGAACTGGTCATTGGCCTCCATCTCCTATGTGAAAAACTCTGTGATAGCATCAGTCACGTCAGATGCAGGCACTTACTCCAGTATTTACCATAAGCTATATAAAAATAATGGACACGGTCCCCGCAATGTCACCCACTGGTTTGTAGAATCCCATTTTGAAGTCTCAAGTTTGCATTTTGATGGTCACCATCTTGAATATTTGGACCCAGAATTGATGAGAAGTGACCATATTAGTAGAGGGTGGAGCTGACACTACCATTAGTTGCTAGCATGGTTTGCATGGTGCGTTCACAGGCAATGTTTAACTCTGATAATGCTAATGATTAAAACCATGAAAACAAAATTCCCTGACTGTAAAAACTGAACATCTGAATCCTTATAAGGTCTTTTAGTCCATTAAAATGCTGAACAAGACTTTTTTTAGGTGACCAAAATGTTACAATTGTTCGTGAACTGAAAACACAATGAAATAGTGTTGGCAACAGCTACACCTATACTCTGTGAATCAGGAGTTAGGTAACACCCTAGTTACCTAACCAATGTTGTCGCTGTGGTAGCAACTTGTCAATCACAATGTAGCCACACCCTGAAGCATATCCTGCTTTATCATCTATTTTACTTTAAATGAGATCATAACTTACAAAATAAGACTTGAAACTGATTTAGACCATAAACTAATAGGGAAAGTGTTTGCTGGAGTAATAATGCAAATGATACTGTAAGTAGGATCATTTCCCCATAGACTTCCATATGATCTGACTTTTTGGAGCCAGCGCCCTACTAGCCATCCGAGAGAATGCAGGTTTGAGGCACTTTTCAGAGCCGGAACTACACGCTTCCTGGTCTGTTCATTCTGCTCTGTATTTAGAGAAATAATGAATGAGTATCCTTGGAGTTGTCGATCTGTCCTCTATTATTGCTGACAGTGTTTTTGTTGAAAAGAGTCAAAGAGTTTTACAGGTCCAACAAGGCCTCCCTTGCATGGTAAAACCACATTAGGGGGAACGGTAGAGTATGTTGGTTACATCTTCCACAGACACACAATGACAAGCACATATGTATTTTAACTCTCTTCACTTTTCCACACTGTTGCCTTATTCTCAGTTCAAAGATAAAACACTATAAGCAAAGGGATATAACACCTGTTTATAAAACTGCATTGAATGACCTGTGTCCTTGACCCAATAGCCTTTATGATTCTGATTTGACTGTAAACATTAGTCGATTAATCAATTAGCTGAATGCCAGGAATTTAATCATCACCCCTTTTTGGAACCCAATTAATCATCAAATCATTAATCATCAAGTCACCAATCAAGGGAAGATTCCAAACATTCACTGTTTCCAGCATCTCAATCACCGCCTTTGGTTGTTGGGAACTTATTGGACTTTCGTTTTTTTGCCATTTTCTAACATTTTATAAACAAAGCAATAAATCAAGAGATTAATCCTTAGTTGTAACTCAACTTTTTGTTATTTACTTACACTTGGCCATAACCTCTTCATTGGACCAGTTCATGTGAGTCCTATACAGATCAATCTTGAATTGAGGGGTCACAAGTATATGGTTTGTAAAGGTTAATGTATTCTCCCTGAGCCACACAAAGGCCATGACATGTAAAAATCCTTGTCTCTAGCCAATAATTGAGCATTGATTGAGATCAATCTGCTGAAGGACAGACTGTTGGGTTTTGGGTCGTCTGACTATTCAGGCCTCTGTTGCACCCATAACTCTTCATAGATGAACTCAGAAACAACTCAAGCATCAATGCCCTGTCTTGAAAATGGGTGATTTATAGTGTAAGTCCCAGCTGTTTGGACCAATTGAGTCTATACTTTCAAGGCCTATGTGATTTATTCTGAGCAGTAGAAGGCTGGGATTTCCTGTATACTCCAGATCATCATAGGTTAAGGAACATCTGCCGGTATTGCCAAGTCTTATAGCCACAGAGGACAGAGAGTTCAGTTAATAGAGATGAGTTCAGTGAAGCAAATTAGCCCACAGCTTTCTTGGGGTTGGTCATTCAGTTGCTGTGTGTTTGCACAGATGTGGTCATTAACTTGGCAGGGTTGAGATGCTGGGGCAGCGGCGGTGGTGCTGCTCCATTGTGAGGCTTGTTAGTCAGATACAGTAAATGGCACAGTCTGATTCCAAAAAACATCATGATTCAGTTAGACTGGACTGCTCAGAAGGATTCAGACCAGAGTCGATGTTATACTGCCTTGCCAGAGGAGTTGGCAGAGGTTAAATAACCACATGTGTTGTTTTCACCAAACCTGGCTGAGTCACACAGAGGTTTTAATTGGATAGTTAGGGTAAATATTGTGTAATTATGGCTAATGAGGATTGCAGTGTAGATGATGGGTCTTGTGTGAAGAACTGGAACCTTAAAAACCTTTAGTGCTTAGAGAGAGTGAAAGCAACATTGTTATGTTAAGACCCACTGTTTAAAGCTATAGTCTGGCATATAAATAAATGCTCGTTACATTTAAGCCATTGTCAAATAAGTTCACACAATGCTGATTATGCCTATCAGGTAAATCTCTCTGTATTTCATCGTGTATCAGAGTTTTTAAATCTGGTGTTGGGTTTGACCTTCCTGCGCTGACTGGATGAATGCATACTGCACATGTTCTATGGACAGAACATGTACTAAACGCTTCCACAGGCCAAGCGACTAACTTCTGGTTAGCTCTCTGCTAACATGAATGGTGATGAGACAATCCAATCTTGCAGCTCATCTTTACTTTCCATTCATATCGGACTGAGTGGATCAAATTCAGTCATGTCTCAGTGATTATTTGACACACAAAACAATTTACCCACTGTTTTACAACCGCAACAGTAGCAATGGAGTAGGCTACGGCGGCGCATATAACATAAGCACGTATTAACAGTTTTTTGTAATTAGTCTTACTGCCAGAGGGGGGAGACAAAAATTCCACACTGCAGTTTTAAGTTTAGAAGCAGTTTTGCAACCAAATTCAATTTTCAGGCAAAATTAAATCACTTATAAAGGCATTATAACATAACTGTGAGAATAGACCACCATGCAGGAATTTGCATAAGTCATGAAACTGATTCTCCCTATTCCTGTTGAGCTCTCAGTCAACCTGCACTCATGGTGTTGAGTTCAAAGAGACTTGTAAATTTCATGTGGAAAATTTTACAGTGATGTCCTTTACTTATCTCACACTTTCTGGCTTCTTGTATCAAGGGCACAAAAAAGGATGTCCTGCTGATCAGAAACATTTCTAATAGTCTAGACACATTCCTTGGTCCTTCCACAGTGATTATTAGAAGCGCGTGTGGTCGATTTGCAGATTTTAGGTAACTCAACAAGCCCTGGAGTCAGATGATCTATAAGAATGTCTTTTTAAATGGATAATATATTTCTACGTTGCTTTTCATCTCTTACTGCTACATTTAAAGGTTGCAGATAGCTACTGAAAATGGTGTAGCTATTATTACATCAGCATGTTATGTAATCATGATAAAGAAAAAGATTACTTAAGTAACCATTTGTGATTTTGGATGTCATTATATTTTCATGTAAAAGACTGTTAAAAGAAACATTTTAAAGATTTGTTCAAAAGGACCACTGGCAGATTTTAGTGGAATTATGAACTCATTTGTATGATAATGTTTTAGATTTAGTCATGAGGGAAAAAGTGAACACCCATTATTCTGCTCATTACATTGTCCCATTAGTGGGTGTTATTTGAGTGGCACCTGCTTTCTGTTTAAATCAGAGAGGAACTTGCCAGACAGGCACAAATCTGAAATTCATCTTTCCCTGTCCTCATGTCCAGTTTATGAGATGTTTGAAGGGGACTGGAGTGTTCTCGATCTCTAATTTAGGCACTAACACAGCAGAAAGTGTGAAAAATGGATTGGGAGGCTGCAACAGAGAGCATGTGCTCAGCTGCTGTCTCCTGTATTGCACAGAGCCTTAATTAGTCTATTACAGCAGGGCAGTAGTGATGGGTTGTATGATCTAGTGCTGTTTAAGCACTTAAAGTCAGCATGTCTCCCAATCATTTAGCCCTGCTGAGCAGTTATGCTGGATGGGCTACACGGACTCTTTATCAAATTCTCTCAGTGTAGCAGATGTGCTGAAAACCACACAAACCGCAGTGGTAGAAATACATTTTACATGGTTTTCTTGTCGTGCTGCACATGCTTCATTTTCCAGTCATGAAACAGATATTTATACTGCTGTTTTGACATAAAGCAGATCTTACAGATGGCGCTACCTCTGTAAGTCCTTGCTTGGCATCGTAAAACTGTTAGCCATTGCAAGGTAAAACATGAAAATGATTTACAGCATTGGCCTCCTTGCCTCCACATCCTTCTGTCTTTCAATTCGAAGCTCATTTTGTTAGTGCATTGTAAAGCTGATGGAGCTTATTTGTGACCTAGGTTACATTTACAGAGTTGCAGTGTTGCCCAGCAGTTAGAGAAGTTTAATGGTTAGTTCTCAGGTTTGAGCCTAGCAGCAGGCAGCTATTTCAGTCAGAGTGCTGAATTCCCACTTGTTCAGTCACTGAGTTTTTCAGGTGACTTTGGAAGTAAAAAATATGACAAGCAATCAATTACTCAGTTGGCTTGATAGTATATTTCAATAATTTGTATCTCTGTAAAGATGCAGATTCAATCAGCAGTTAAAGGGCTTATAGCTGTCAGTCATACTTTGTATGCTAACCTACCAGCTTTGATGGTAATTACTTACGAACGCCTCTGTTAGCCTTCATTGCAGGAGGGGGCGACAGCTCCAGCTGTATTTCAAAACAGACAGCTCTCTCGCAGATTATGTTTGGTACATCTAATCAGAGGCGAAATAAGGGCTGGTTTGCAGGAGTGGCATGAAGGAAGGAGACAGAGGCAGGATACAGGCGAACATGTGAGGAATCACTAAGCAGTCTGGGTAATTATTTCTAAATCAATATTGTGACAAGCAAAGCTCTGGAGTGCCAAATCCCAGCCCGTCAGATTTGAACGGATTTATCCCCGTGGAATCTCCAGAGCTCGAATGTTGCTGCCATGATTGATTCCCACATGATACCTTTCACATGATGGCCATCTGCAATGCTAACATAGTGATCCCAATCGATCAGGGTCTCCTACAGTATACATGAGGGGCTAGGGTTGTGGTGTAGACAAGGCTCATTTGTGTGTGTGTGACTGGATGTGAATCCTGCTTATATCTAATTATATCTAATACAATGGCTTTTGTGTTAAAGTAATGATGTAAATCTTACAATTATTGGTAAATTAATACTATTGGGGAAGCTGCTATAGTTGCACATACATCATACATAATCACACTTGTAAATTGTAGATTAGGCCATAGGTATTCATTAATGAACCACTTAACCTCTGCCTTTGAAACCACCTCCACTATATCAACCTAGTCGAATTGCTATGCACTCATTTATTTATTTATTTTATTATGGTTATATTGGTTGTATCCTGGCAGTTTTACATTTTAAATTACCCTGCTGTTGTCTTAGTTGCTCAGGAACACCTCCTAGGATAATTTATTAGATTATTCTGCTGTGAGATGATTTAAATTAGAAAATAGGTAGCTATAGAATATAAAAGTATCTTTAGTGAATGATTTGAGACTTGAGGAAACAGACAAATTATGTATGACTTTTTTTGATTTCTGATTACCTGAAAACTACTTACAGTAGTTGATATTCAACATTTAAGTCCATTTACACAGAAAATTTGAGTTGAACTGTAGATAGTGAAGAAATTCTCTTCTAATATTCTGCTGAAGAAATCAAATTTAACAACCCATGCAGAAAAAGGGGTTTCATTTTTTTATTTGTCATGTTCTTTCTTACCCAAGGGAGCAATTTCACAGACTGGAGATTCAGTCTCTTCCAACCAAGTAGACCATTTTAGCTCTTACTTTTATTTAAGTTTAGATAGTCCAGCCCTATCTGACAATTGGAACATATACTGTGTATGTATGTGTGTTTCTACTTTCCTTAAATTACTTTCTTTTCGACATCATTTAATTTTTTTTATTTCTGTCTGCTACAGTCTCCCAATATCTATCTTTTTTTTTGCTGCTCTCTCTTTTTGTATGAGACAAATTCCTCACACCCATTAGTTCAACATCACACCTCCTGATTAACTATATTATCTCTTCACTGTCCAGTATAGTACCCTCACCCAACACCCCCTACACATTGCGCTCTGGCTCTCACAAACGGACTAATACCAAACAGGGAAGCCCTCACTGGAAGGTGACAAAATAGCCTGAAAGAAAAAGCGCCTCTTAATCTGTCATGATGAGCATGTCATATCCTGTGATTGGGAGTGTTATTCAGAGATGAAACGTGCAGTTACAATTTCACAGTAATGTCCTTATGATTCACAAAATGAACCTGTGGCCAGTCTGGAACATGTTGTCCTACGTTTTGGTAATGACTGAAAGCCCCTTTACAAAACAAACATATTGTCATTTACAAATACATAAATACATATCCTTGAACATATACTACGCAGAATACAATGGTATAAAAGCCCACCTTGCACCATCCTGCTTTCTCCAGATGCAACTTTGATTGCAGCAGTGTAAGAACAGCTGCTACCAAGCCAACCGGAAGAAATAAATGGAGCTTTGGGCTTGTGTAGAAACAGCAAGCCCCTGCGTGTTAAGATGTGAATCTGACAACAGAAGGACAATAACAGTACGTGACCATGACCCCTCCAAATTGCTTCTATAATGGGTTCTTAGATTTTTCTTGTTAAGTGTGTACCTGTGCTTATTTGAGTGTATTTGGATGAAATACATATAGTAGCTGCTGTCAACACCTTCGTGAAATCAGAAACCAACAGTTTTTAATGCAGGTGCGTTTATTTGAGACTCAAAATAACCTTGAGATGAAGATGAGCACAAGATTTAGTGACTATCGTTGAAGATTTGGAGACCAAACCTCGTCCCACATGGTGGAACTGTGGAGCTCAAGTGGCTGTGCCAAAGGTCTCTACTGAAGTTAATATGGCGTTTTTTTAATGAAGTTAATTCCACAAGAAGATGTGGTAAAATTTCAGAGTACCAGATGGACAAGACGAGGAGAGAGAAGAAGAAAATTGTGATGAAGAAAATAGTAAAGTTCAGTTCCAAAAGAACAGGAACAGTCCTTCCCTTCTCCATTCTCTCCTGTGCTTTAGGGATAAATAATGTCCATGTTCCTGCTCTTTGCATAGATTGTGTATTCTAGTTGTGTGTGTCTGCTTAGTTAACATGCAGAGCACATTGAACCAGGTGGTTCAGGGGCACAGAGCTGTAATTCCTCTCACGGGGAGTCATGTTTAAGAAAAAGAGCCAGCAACAAGCAAGTATCTTGAACAAAAAAGGATGTTTCTGTTGAAACAGAAAGCCAATTTACATTGCATATTAGTAAAGCACCTGTCTTTGTGGTGATTCTTTCTTTTCTGCATTTTATACTTAAATTGGCTGCTTTGAATTCCATTAAGAATAACATGAATCATGAGTCATCCTCTGTTGAGATGTCTGCTGTCTGCATTTACCACCACATGATTGTTTAATTTCTTTATGTTAATAATAACATTATACATGTAGCAATTATGGATATTATAAGATATTAAAAAGCTCTCATAATCAGGAGCACCACCTTCGGAAGAAGGAAATATTTAATTAGTTGTTTGATTAACCAATTAATAAATCAATACATATCTGAATCAGTCAAATTTCTAAAGTTCATGACTCTACAGTTCAATAGATCCCTTGTATCACTTCAAAGAATAGACACACACAATTGATTGATTTTATGGATTTTATTAACTACACACTA